>NC_137609.1:31408135-31438135 GCF_963280865.1 Gymnoscopelus braueri
CCAATTTTCTGTACTTTTACTTCTACTCCACTACATCTCAGAGGCAAATATTGTACTTTTACTCCACTACAATTATTTGAAAACTTTAGTTACTAGTTACTTTGTAGATATAAATTATTATATTATGAAACACACATTAACCACTTCAGCCCTATTTTATGCATAGGCTATTTGAAAATAGCCGATCTACAAGCTCACAACGCGTTGCATCGCGACCCGTTGTGAGCTTGTAGATCTGCTATTTTCAAACATTTTAGTACTTTTACTTTTGGTGCTTTAAGTACATTTTAATACCAATACGTTTGTACTTTTACTCAAGTGCATTTTTTATTCTGGACTTTTACTTGTAACAGAGTACTTCTAACATTGCAGTATTGATACTTTTACTTAAGTAAAACATTTGAGTACTTTTTCCACCACTGGTCAATACTCCCATCCTCCTCTCTTTCTCTTCTCATACAGGTAGTTCTATCTCTT
This sequence comes from Gymnoscopelus braueri, assembly GCF_963280865.1. Taxonomy (NCBI): domain Eukaryota; kingdom Metazoa; phylum Chordata; class Actinopteri; order Myctophiformes; family Myctophidae; genus Gymnoscopelus; species Gymnoscopelus braueri. The sequence goes on from NC_137609.1 coordinate 31,408,613, forward strand.
CGCAGTGGTCCTCCCCGCTATTCGCATGCTCGTTTGTTCTTCACATCTGTCAGTTTCTCTAATTATACCTTTTTTCTTTTTCTTCTCTGGCTCACCATCTTGTGTCCTCGCTCTCTCTCTTTCTCTTGTGTTCTTGCTGTCCTCCTCTCTCTATAATTCTTTCTTTCTCGCTTTCTTTATCTCTCTCTCTCTCTCTCTCTCCCTCTCTCTGTCTCTCTGTCTCTCCACCTGATGGCGGAGGGGATAAAGGCTTGTGTGTTGATGTTGAACGGATGCTGGGAAATCATCAGTCACACTGATGTTTCCAAGACAAACAAGCCCTTCTGTGTATTTTCGCGTGTGTGTGTGTGTGTGTGTGTGTGTGTGTGTGTGTGTGTGTGTAACCTATGTATCCTCTTCCGCTCTCACTGTATTCAATATAAACAATATAAACATTTTTATACGTGTACAGCATGTGTATGTACGCGAGTGTGTGGGTATGTGAATGTGGTCGATTCTGTCATTGCGTGTGTGTGTGTGTGTGTGTGTGTGTGTGTGTGTGTGTGTGTGTGTGTGTGTGTGTGTGTGTGTGTGTGTGTGTGTGTGTGTGTGTGTGTGTGTGTGTGTGTGTGAGAGAGAGAAGCCATCTGTTCACTGTCGTGGCTGGTTCTGACATTCAGGGCTTCGTCTACCTCGTTGTGTTTTGGGAACAGGAAAACAGACACCTACCTCAACTCTGGAGTCTCTATTTTGGGATCATTTATTACTGGCCCTGTGTTTCTGCTGTGACTTAAGTAGGGGTGAGAGGGAATTATTTGATGCTTGGGCACATCCAGGTATTGCATGAGTTGCATCCTTAGCTGATGGTGATTGGTGAAATGATCGGAATGGTTCTTTCTCTCTTTAAAAGTGGGCTAATACACATTTTTGCTTCTTTATTAACCCATTAAAACCGGGGAAGCATCCGTGTAATTTTAGATTTTTGCGTTGGCTATTCAAAAATAGCAGATCTACAAGCTCACAGCGTGTCACTTTGTGCCACGTTGCAAGCTTGTGCATCTGCTATTTTTGAATATTTTTGAAAAATCTTGAAAATGTTTTTAACACAAATCTTCTCTTCTTTTGGTCCCTGGCACAAACCATTTTCAGATGGGGGTCCGTGGCCAAATACATATCAATTTTTGGGGTCCTTAGCATACTTTTTTTGAGAACTACTGATTTAGAAGGCATTTGTAGAATCGGCCTCAAGTCTTGAGTTAAGACAGAGTAGGAAAAGGCATTTGCAGGATTCGATCGGAGCCCAGTAAGCGTTTATCGTAACGCTTATCAGTCTTATCAGTCTTATCAGTCGTATCTGTCTTATCAGGAGACAAGCATTTTGAACCACAATGTAATCGACTGGCACAAGATGAACTAATTGCACAAATATCTTCTTGCATCCCACACAGCTTTCATTTCTCAAAAAAGAAAGATTCATATTATTTTCATATTTGGCTAAATAGGATAGCATAGGATGACACTTTATTAATACCCCAGGGGGTAAATAAAAGGTGTTACAGCAGCGAGTAGTATAAGAGTAATAAAAATACAGCAATAAACCATGCAACAGTAGAACAGCAGTAAACTATACCCACTCGCACACAAATACTCCACATATAGGCTACTCGCTCAAACACACCAACACACCCACATACTATACACACACATCTCTCACACAATAACAATATAATATCCCACACAAACACACACATTAACCATTTAAACCCCATATGGTTGACCGGAGTCCCTCGGGCTCTATACTAGTGTATTTTCTGTTTTCATTGTGGGGAAGACTTTCACAGAAAGTAGCAGATCGACGGGCTTACAACACGTTACAGCGCGACGCGTTGTAAGCAATAAGGATGCTGGGGTATAAGTGGTTAACCTTGGCTGTAGCATCCTCTGCCCCCCGCCCCTCCTTTCTCTGTAAACATACCTTTTGATGCCTGGGTTAAAATTATTATCAGATCTTTGTCTGTGAAATTGAGATTATGGTGTGCACCTAGTAACACTTTGAATTGTATATCATTTCCCACCAAACCCAAACTTGTGTCCCTATGTGCCCCCTCTTACTCAGACCCTTAAAAGAGCCTTAAAACCATTATTTCTAATCCCTGTGCAGGCCTGTAATTCTGAGGGCTTTCCTAGACGATTTTGCCTCACAAAACAGAGTCAATCCTGGGATTAGACGGGACACATTCAGGCCCTGACCCATCTGTCCTGCTGGATCCGTTTGCATCATTACTAAAAACCTGACTCATCCGAGTCCCCTTAATGACTTAACCACATGAACCCTAGTGTCTCAATTCTGGGACGAACATTCGGGGAAAATAGCCGATTTACAAACTCACAACGAAGTTGCAACGAAACGTGTTGTGATGTGTTGTTGTTTTTGGCAAAGCGGATTTAGTGGGAAATACTGGTGGACCTAGTATACAGCCCTGGGGGACCCCAGTCAAATAAGAATTTAGGGTTTAAGTGGTTTGATTAGGACATACTTATATGCGCATATATGGGTATATCGGTAAGATCGGTTATGGACAACCACCTATCCAACCAACATCCCACAGGCCCCGGAGACACGCACAGCGAGTTTGAAATCAGTCGGACGGTTGAATTTTATTTGCATTGCACATTTCAACAACAAGGCAATTCAATATGCGTTTACACAAAACATCAAGCAAAGAAATTACAATTATAAAATTAAATTAGGATGCAATAAAACAAAAGAAGTGTGGCAAACAGAAAGGTCTTAAGTTGTGATTTAAAATAAATAGTGGCAGCAGACCTGCAGTTTTCTGGGAGTTTGTTTCAGATACTTGGTGCATTAAAACGCTTCTGCTTCCCCACGTTTATTTTTGGTTTAGGGGCAGAAAGCAGACCTTTCATAGATGACGTGAAAGGTCTGGATGGTTTATAATATCGCACAAGATCAGACATGTATTTTGGCCCTAAACCATTCAAAGCTTAATATACCAACAGTAGTATTTTGAAATAAATTATTTGACATACAGGGAGCCAGTGTAAGGATTTAAGAACTGATTTAACACTTTCTTAGTAAGGACTGATACATTTTTTAGGGAGACCTGTAAAGTAGGCGTAAAGACCGTTATAGTCCATTGAAGATGAATGCAAAGTTTTTCAAAATCCTGCTGAGACATAATAACATAACATTATTGAAGGATAGTGTGAGGTACAGTAGTTGTTAAAGGAGAGATCCGCCCATTTTAAGTGTTATCTTTGATGTGTCGCTAATCACTCACCATCATTGAAAGGGACGTTGAGTTATTCCAGAGAGTCCCCTGTCGTCCAGTCTGTCGACCCCCTCCGTTGGCATAATGGGAGCCTGTGTAAGAGTGAAAGTCGTCTATTATAACCGATGCAAAGTTAGTTTTTTCTCTACTACTGCTCATCGTGGAGTCTCATGATACTCAAACGTGCACTGAATGGTGCTGGTTGCTTGTTTCTTCCACAGAACCTGGTGTCTGTAGAAGAAATAAGCAACCAGCATCATCTCGTTCTGCACGAACGATAGCTCGTTCGCAACATTCAGTGCACGTTTGAGTCTCATGAGACTCCACGATGAGCAGTAGTAGAGAAAAAAATAACTTTGCATCGGTTATAATAGACGATTTTCACTCTTACACGGGCTCCCATTATGCCAACGGAGGGGGTCGACAGACTGGACGACAGGGGACTCTCTGGAATAACTCAACGTCCCTTTCAATGTTGGTGAGTGATTAGCGACACATCAAAGATAACACTTAAAATGTCCGGATCTCTCCTTTAAAACAGTGCAGTGATTAGCTGGGCTCCTAAAGTTACAATAGTACGATAACAAACCAGTAGTAATAGTCAGACCAGAACCACATTCAGTGCCTCATTTCTGTGCCTCTCTGGTTATAGCTGTGATGTATTATTGTCACAGTCGGTGTGGTCAAGTGTATTCACCTCATTCTCTGAGGTGCTTAATTCACTCTCAGCCCTTGCTTTCTTTTCTCCATTCTCTCTCTCTCTCTCTCTCTCTCTCTCTCTCTCTCTCTCTCTCTCTCTCTCTCTCTCTCTCTCGCTTTCTCTCTCTCTCTCTCTCTCTCCCTCTCTCTCAGTCTCTCTGTCTCTCTGTCTATCTCTCTTGCTCTGTCATGGAGTTGCTAGGGAGACGGCTGGCACCTGGGAAAATCGTCACACTGTAGTGTGGGCGTTAGGCCTAGCAACAGGACACACACACCCCCCCCCCACACACACACACCCACAACCACCCACACACACACACACACACACACACACACACACACACACACACACACACACACACACACACACACACACACACACACACACTCACACACTCACACACTCACACACACACACACACACACACACACACACACACACACACACACACACAGGCCTGGTTTTGGCCCTGTCCCACTGCCAGCACATTCCTTTCCCGGCGTTGCCTCAGCAGCGCTGGCTAGCATGCGTGTATTATTAGCATGAGCGCGAGCTAGCATTTTAGCATTCCTGTCGCGCGTTTCTCAGGCTTTTTGTCACCTTGAGCAGACTGGCATCCACTTTAACTTCAATTTACCACCGCAAAATTGCGTTATAACTGTCCCAACATAATATAGCCTTACAAAATGCCATTTCCAGGGTCTGCTATTCTGTACCAGAGCTTAGCATAGCCTAGCATTAGCATGACATAGCAGTGACCAAGAAGCCATAGTCCGATATACTGTTGATCAGCCTGGAAATAGAAGCAGGGAGGAGAAGTCAGGATTTTCATAACAGCCACACACAAAGGTGAAAGACAAAGTGGCTTCAGCGAATTTAAAGTGAATTTAAAAGGGTTTAGTTGGTGGTAATTGGGAAGTCTTTCTGTGGAAAGGGAAGTATGTTGTTCTGATTGAAGCTATGTAGGCTACCGTTTCTCAACGTGAGGTCCGGGGACCACCAGGGGTCCAAATGGACGAGAATGTGCAAATGGAACCAAAACATTTACCTTAATGGACGCTTAATTTATGGATAAAAGTCCAGCGGAATTGATACTCTCAAAAGATTGACGAAACCTTCACTCAGATACAATATTAAATGATAATAAAAATATGTATTTACAGCGCTGTAACATTCACACATCAGACATGTTGTTCCAGCAAGGCACAAAGATAGACTGACTTGCTCTTCACTGACGGTCAGCTCATAATTGGCCAAAGGAAAACAATAATACATTTGATGTCTTCTCCTGAGCTTGTTAGTGCTAAAACATATCTCCTCTGCACAGCCATAAAACAAAGGGGCCACTGACTTGCTGCCAGCTGTGACCTGCCGACCTGAACTCCCTTTTCCGGCCTTATCAGCAGAGAGGGTCTGGTCTCAGCTCTCGAACTCAAACTAGCAACACAGACTAATCAATGCTAAGCGATATAATATAACAATATAAATTCGCTTCATCACCCTCCCGTAAGGGTCCATTTGGTTCCTTTTTGTACATTCTCTGAGTTACACATTAACACTGAGCAAAAATGTTGTATTAAATGGGGGTCCTTGAAATTGATTAAAAAGGTTGAGAATCACTGCTATAGAAGAATTAGAAATCCACACACTGAAGCAACATGATGCAGTAGATAAAACATGTCGCACCAAAACATGAAGAAGCCACGTTGCAGTGTGCATTGCAGGTGACGTACTACTGTTCCGTTGGTTTATTCCGTTGCCGTCGGGCAGAAACCTCTTATCTCCATATTCTAACTTTTTGTGTTTCTTCGTAAATGAGCGCCCTACTTGATCGTCCTACAGCGTCACACAAAAGTATCAAAAGTCGCAGATCCACAAGCTCGAAACGTGGCTCGATCTGAGCTTGTCGATCTGCTATTTTAATTATTTGAATCCTGAAAAGTACTGTAACTGTACTGGACATATGAGGTTTCCACCCCGACAGAGACGATTTGTGAAGAGAATTGGGACACGGCAGATCGTCACCGTTTGGCACAGTGTCATCACCAGCATTGTGGTACAGATTGTCCCCATGTTACAGGTGTCTCCCCCCCACCCCCCTCCTTCCTCCTCTCTACCGTTCCTTCTGCTCTGTCTCCCCCCTCTCTCTCTCTCTCTCTCTCTCTCTCTCTCTCTCGCTCTCTCTCCCTCCCCTTCTTCCTCACTGCTTTGTCTGACTCCAATCCCCCCCCCCCTCCTCCTCCCCACACCCGTTTGCTCACCTCTCAACGCCTGGCCCATCTCCTGCAGAGAGATGTGCTGCATCATGGAAACTTATTGTTGGCTCTGTGTGCGTGTGTGTGCGTGTGTGTGCGCGTGTGTGTGTGTGTGTGTGTGTGTGTGTGTGTGTGTGTGTGTGTGTGTGTGTGTGTGTGTGTGTGTGTGTGTGTGTGTGTGTGTGTGTGTGTGTGTGTGTGTGTGTGTGTTTATCTATATGTGACGTGTGTGTGTGTGTGTGTGTGTGTGTGTGTGTGTGTGTGTGTGTGTGTGTGTGTGTGTGTGTGTGTGTGTGTGTGTGTGTGTGTGTGTGTGTGTCTGTGTGTTTGTGTGTGTCTGTGTGTTTGTGTGCGTGTGTGCATGTGTGCGTATTTACCTAGATGTGCGTGTGTGTGTCTGTGTGTTTGTGTGCGTGTGTGCATGTGTGCGTATTTACCTAGATGTGCGTGTGCGTGTGTGTATGTGTGTGTGTATGCCACACTCAGAGCACCTCCTGGCGTCTTACAGGCTGCTGATTCTAGGGACTGCTGGAGATGAGGTGGGAGGGGGGGGGCTAGAAGGATGGAGGCAAAGGAAAGAAGTGGAATTAGAAATGTCTGCAAAAAACCAAGTGCACATCCACTGTCCTGTGTGTGTCCTTCAAAGTGTCTGCATGTGTCCTTCAAAGTGTCTGCATGTGTCCTTCAAAGTGTCTGCATGTGTCCTTCAAAGTGTCTGCATGTGTCCCTCATGTCCCTCATGTCCATCAATAATAGCGGGTCAGCAAGCTCGAAACACGATGCGTTTTGAGCTTGTAGATCTGCTACTTTTGCTGTTTTTGAATTTGAATCCTGAAAAGTAACAGTTTTGGACGTATGAGGTTTCTACGTGTCTCTGTCGGGTGGACAGGTATTCGATTTTTGTTTGTGTGTGTGGGGGGGGGGGGGGGGGCAGAGCCGTATAAGAGAGTCATGACACTAGCGCTGACTCCCATCGTAAGAATGGAATGCGGAAGTGCTCTGTCTATCTCAATGAGATAGTTCCAATGTTTGGAACTATAGCCCATAGCAGACCATAGCAGCCCGCTTTGCGGCGAGATCAAAGCGTGTCATTACTCTCTCTTCTACACTCTGGGGGGGGGGGGGGGGGGGGTGCGAGGGGATGTCATCCCCTTTCGAAATGAAAATCGTCAAAAACCATCCCCTTCGTTCTGTAGATAGATGTATAGACCTGGCCAGTAAGTAAGGTTCCACTGTGATTCCACCCCATATAGTAAATCGACCATACTATCGGTAATAGTTACGGTCAAATCTTATCACGTATATTTGTAATCTTTAATGGAGGGACAGATTATTTAATTCTTCTGATGTTACAACCATTTAACCCATTTAGACCGATTTTAGATTTCTTTGGCTATTCAAAAATAGCAGATAAACAAGCTCATAGCATCTGCTATTTTAGAAAAATCGTGAACATTTCTACAAATGTCTTCTAAATCCTAACAGTTTTCTGAAAAATGTATGTCGCTATATCAGTGGTGCTCAAAAATGTTCATGTCAAGGACCACCCAAAATGATATGTATTTGGCCGCCGACCCCCCATCTCAAAATATTTTGTTCCAGGGACCCCCAGAAGCAAATATTTGAGTAACAAATGTTCCCTTTAACTCTTAAACTGCCAGGGTTTTTCAAAAATAGTACTCAAAAACTGCCAGCAGTTTACATGGTAAAACATAGGAAAAATGTTATTTATTTCTCCGTTTATTTTTTAACATTGAAGTGAATGGAGCAGCAACCTTTTGGAAAAAGTTAACTCCTGGTTCTTTGTGAAGAACGGAAAAACGGAAAAACCAAAAAAATAAAGAATAATTTTAGAATTTCTTTGATTTTGTTTTTGATTTAGATTTTTTTAAACGTTTATAAATGTTTTTGGCAGGCAATAGCTTAATTCTCAAAAACGTTTATAAACGTTTTTGGCAGGCAGAGAGTTTAAAAACTATTTGCACAAAATGGTCAATATTTTTCAAAAATAGCAGATCTACAAGCTCATAGCATGACACTCATGTGCACTTATGTGAATCTTGATAAGAACCTGTTGTAGAGCTCCTAGGTAAAACTCCTCAAGAAACGTGCCACGGTCAGTTACTGTACAATAACAAATATGACTGTACTATAACTGCAGTAAAGATGGTGCAGGACCTCATCTAAAATTAAACTACAGATTAGAAAGAGCGGGGTTGTGTCAGGCATCTCAATAATGTCTGTATATGGATTGATTGATTGGTTTCAGTACAGTAGATTTCTCTGGTACTTGCTGAATGTTGTGCAGTGACTCATCAGTTTGTGGCAGCTTTTTATGGGGGTTTTATTGATTGAATATTTTATTGGACAGAAATGTACACTTTGTCTAAAAGGATAACACCAAAAAAGTCCTTGCGGTCTTATTTCCATTGGGGTCCTAGGTATTACATTCATCAACATATAAAATAACACCAAACATTGAATATCCTCACAAATATAAAACACTATGGGCCCTATTCCCAGGGACATTTGAACAAACCACTAATTAGGGATTTCGGACTAGGCAAGAGGCGTTTCCCCGCAAAATTCGGTATTCTATGGCACCCCCCTCACCCGCCAAACACCTGAGCTACCCGTTACATTATGCATAGGTGTGGTTTGGGCGTTACAATGATAAAACCAATCACCGTGCCAGAAGCCATTGCCTTTAAGAGAAGACTGCGCTAGCCGTCATCCCGATCCAATATATGCTCTAGCCTATCTACCTGTCTGCACTGTTGCCTGGTCTGATTATTATAAGCCACATTGGGCTTGTTTTCCTTCTTTTTTTTTTATTTTATCCAAATACATTTTTATATTAATTTGTAGCCTATTGTGTTCACAATAAGCTTGTCATATTAGTCAGATCCGGAATAGTATATGAAAGCCATTTAAAATATGTATACTATTGGTACACACTGGCTGCTCCCAAATAATTAATTACATCATGTTGCGACAACGCTCCTACGTGGTACACAGACAAACAGTAGCACATGGGTATAATAAATTGGACAGTTTTAGGAAAGGTCTATAGCCTATGTACTCACGTTGGCTGTTATCGTTCTATTTCCACCGTTCTAATGGATTCCAGGGGTGTGTAAACATCTCTGAAGTTGCTCCATAGTTTCCTCTGAAGTGACGCAGTTAAAGTTAACTTACATCCATATTGTCCCCGTTATCTTTCATCATCCACCTTTGTTCAGTAATCCCGAACAGAGCTAAACTTTAAGTTTACATCAATCAAAGCCTCTCAAACCCAGACACATTGCTGCGATGCGTATGTGCGTCGCCTATACCTACCCAAAATAACAGACATACAAGCTATCAACGGCGCTGCATCATGTCGTGTCGACAGCTTACAGATCTGTTATTTTGGACAGCATACAATGAGGCGCGCGCGCGCCACGGAGTAGCCTATCACTAAACCAAAAACATTACATTACGTGGTCAACAACATAGCCTACTAGACATGTAACTTGCTTGGAGCTTTTAATGCAGTGGTTCTCAACCTGTGGGTCGAGACCACAATGGAGCACCCAACGCCTGGCGAGCTTGTAGATCTGCTATTTTCACAATATTTATCTGTGGAACCGAGTCAAACAAAATGGGGGGGTCCCCAGTTCAAATATGGTTATTTTGGGGGGTCATGAACGTAGCGTTTACGCGGGGAATATAATAATAATATAGCAGGCTAATATATATAATATAGGCTATAATATAATATTCACCCGCACGTCCCGCAGCATGGGTTTAATGAGACAGCAGCCAAAATGAAAATCACACTATGATCCGATCATCTTATAAAAAATGTAAGTGCTTAAGATTTTAGCCCAAACCCAACGGGACCCGACCCGGCCCGTCGGCACCGGCTGAGCTGGGTCTACGTTTTTTTTACATCCAAATAAATTCACATATTAATTAATTTGTAGCGTAGGCTATTGTGTTCACAATAAGCAACTTGTCATATTAGTCAGATCCCCAAGAGTATATGAAAGCCATTTAAAATAGTTATATATTCCTACACAGCTGATGCCAAATAATTAATCAACAGGGCAGCGCAGCTAAAGTAGCCTAGGTCAAATCAATCACTGTCTTGTCATGACGCAGCAGTAGAGAGCCCCCTTTAAAGTTTAAACCATAACATGACATAAATAATGGATCTTCAGAGCTTTCTTCATGTCTTTTTCACCTCAAAGTAAATGTTGGATTACTTCTTCAAATGAAAGCACAGGCAGCGGCCAGAAGGTAACATTGGATGTGATTTCTCCATTGCAAAAATGATTACGGTTATTCTATGAAACATATATTTCATAGAATAACCATAATCATTTTTAAAATGGTTATGGGGAAGTGTATATATTTATATAGCCCTATTTGCTCCAAGCTGTTTTTTAAATAAAATATAGACTGTTAGGGTAGAATGACTCCTGTTCTTAACGAATTACCAAGATTTAATGAGAAATAAGGCTTCTTTAGAAAAATGACTGACGGGCTGGGCTGGGTCTAATTTGTCAATTATTAGTCGAGCCAGGCTGAAATATTTAGGGGATATGAAAGCTAGTTAGTAGTTTGAAGTGCTCATGTGGCTAGTTGCTTCTTTTTGTTTTCATAGACCTGCGGACTGCGGTTGCTTATTTCTCTCCAAGGCTGGCAACATGGCTCATGGTCCAACGCACAAAGCCATTGTAGTGTCTGTGTGCACTTGACGGGTGATTTTATAAACCAGCGGGTGCTTTTAGAATCCACTATCCCCCCTCCCCAAGCCGTACCCATGTGTGGGTTGAGAATTTCAATGTGGGGGATATAGCAACAACACGCCCACGGGCACACCTCCATGCGCAAATAACGGCGTCGGCATAATGGTGACGGGTAGAGCAGGTGCTAGAATAACCTATTGGGGCGGCGCAGGTCCATTATCCCGATTTAACGGGGAATTTTTTGCCACAGAATGGGGCCGTATATGTACAGAGTAGGAAAAAATATGGGGGTAAGGAAAAATGGGAGGGGGGGTCGCCTGTCTAAGGGAGAAGTGATAACTACCTCCCCCATTGGCCTCCTGAAAGGTGAATTTTCAGGGCTGTTTTAAAGGAAGCCAGTGATCTACATTTTGAATTGGGTATGGGTAATCTATGCAGTGTTAATTTCATTGACTAAAACTATGACGAAAAATGTTCATCGACTACCTTTTTTCACTCACGAAAACTAAATAAAAACTAAGCTATGATGACTAAGTTAAGACTAAATATATTGACAGTTTCGTCAACAAATAAAAACTAGGCCAAAATGTTAGGGAGGGACTAGTGGAGAAGAGATCCAGTAGAACGACAAGTAATTTTATGTTTGGTTGCGCTCGGGTGTTGCGCTTTAAAAATAGCAGATCTACAAGCTCACAACGTGTCGTGCTCGCGTTGAGTTTGTAGATGGGCTATTTTCAGTGTAAAATCGTCCATTACAACGCCATCAAGGCCCGCCAAAATATTTTTTTGTTGATTGTAGATTTAGTCGACTAAAATCTTATGATATTTCAGATGACTAAAATATGACTAAAACAAAAACATTTCAGATGACTAAAATATGACAAACTAAATTACATTTTATTCAAAAGAGTATGACTAAAATGAAAATAAAAATTGCTGTCAGAATTAACATGGTTTCTATGCTGGTAAAGGTAATGCATAGCTACCATGACTGAAACACGTTTGGCATGAGACACCCATTCAGGCTCCCAGTGTACAGGAACATCTGATCCCACAGTGAAAAAGTGGTGGAACTTGTAGATTTAGGTGGTTAAGTGGTTAAGCAGCGAGGTCGCTTGCACTCAGTGGTAATTTAGCTGCGCTGATTAGTCAGCTGACCGTGTAGTCTCGCGAGCCAGACTGTTGCCTCCGGCAATTTTCAAATGCTACCGTCACACACAGTTTGGAGCACAGAGGTGCTGAAAATTATCCAGGGGTAAAGCAGATGTGACACCTCCTACCCGCTTCCGTTTCGTCTTTACAGTCGTGCAAATTTGTCCTAATGTAAATACAAATTTCGAAGCCTAGCTTACTGCTTATCAAAAATGGAAATTCAAATCAAATGTAAATATATTTACGAACAGATGACGGTTTCCTTTCTCGGCTTTCGGGAGGTGTATTTCCAGACTCTATATAGCATTCGAAGATTGTGGAATAGCTACCGTATAACTCCTAGCGAAGATACGGCAGCTGACCAATCAATGCAAGCTCATCACCCTCGCTGTCCTTTTATCTCTCCCTTCAACCATTGCAAATAAAGGTTGTGTAGGGGATAATGGATGAATAAAATTGATTTATCACATAATACAGGCACCATTATTTGCAGGGGTGGAATGCGGTGATAAAAAGGACCAGGAAGGTGATAAGACGCATCGGCCCAGGGGATGATAACTGTTACATTATGATTCTCTCTGCTCTCACATGCTGACAGTATTCTGTACTGTACTGTACTCATTCCTATGCACACCTTCTCCCTCGCTTCCTCTCTCTGTCTGTCAAAAACCATCGCCCGCTCCCATCCCCGCTTCTCTGCACTTTCTGTGTAGTGGGTGTGTGTGTGCGTGCGTGTGTGCGTGCGTGCGTACGTGCGTGTGTGTGTGTGCGTGTGTGTGTGTGTGTGTGTGCGTGTGTGCGTGTGTGTGTGTGTGTGTACAACAAAGTGAAGGAGAAAAAAACAGACATTGCTGCAGTAGACGGCACACAGTGCTTCGGCAGCATTTTGGCAGCCCATAGTGACAGAAAAGGAGCCATGAAAATCTCCTAATTATATACACAACACAGTGAGCCCCGTCTGCAACATGCTGCAAACACACACACACACACACACACACACACACACACACACACACAACACACACACACACACACACACACACACACACACACACACACACACACACACGCACACACACACACACACACACACACACACACACACACACACACACACTCACCACAGGCCATAGTGTGGAGAATGCATTGTTGGGACTGAGACAGGAAACGGGATTAGTGCTGTAAACCAGGTTTATAATGTTCATTACTGATGAAGTGAAAGCAACATCATGTTCGTCCTTCAGTGTTTATCCCTGCATACGCCTGTCACCTTTCTCAGCATGGGCCTGAAGCAGACGCATAGAGAGAGAGATTATCGCCCAAGGCAGATAGACGATAATTTGTTTGTCACATACCCATATACTTTATTTATTCACACAGACAACGAGAAAATAGCATTTGATCTACACTTTAAGTTAAACCTCTTGGTCCTATGGGAATTTATAGTATTTTCCATAGTTTCGCCATCTTGTCTCACTACTACGTGTAGGGTTGATCTTGGGTTGTAACACAGAAGATGTTTTTGTCTTAGGTAGAGACACAAAGTGTGAGTGTGTGTGTGTGTGTGGGGGGGTGTATGTACAGTATGTGTTTGTACATGTACACATCACATGGTGCTACAACCTGAGCCAACCCAATGCATCTGCTATTGCTGACTTAGCCAAACGACTAGCTCATTTTATTGTTGCTACTCTAGCATTCTTTTTTTCTTCTTACACAAATATACTCCCTTCACTCAACTTGGCATTTCCAAAATACAGATAACATGGATTTACTGGCACTCCGGTTCGCAACACTCAGCCTCTCAGGCCTGGACAACACTGGTCTGTCATTTGTGACCCCATAGCTCTAGGCCTAGTTCCTAGTTTTATACGTTATAGCATTCTATTCTAATAGCATTAGAACACTGCAGAGAAAAATCTCAGTGTTCTGAATTACCGTTAGGGTTAGAGGGAAAAGGTTTCTATTATTGTCAGAGTCTACCCAGTGAATATATCCCAGATTCCTTGCTGAGTTGCTGTTTTCTCACAGTGTCTGTGTCACACCGCTCCTTTGTCTCACAGAATCCTCCACACCTGAAAACGCAGTGCTCAAGGACCCCCAAAATTATAGATATTTGGCCGCGGACTCCCATCTCAAAATGTTTTTGTTCCAGGGACCCCCAGAAGCAAATATTTGAGTTAAAAATGTTCCCTCTAAAAAATATATATATTCAAATATTTGCCACATGTTCAAGTTTTTTCAAAAATAGCAGATCTACAAGCTCATAGCACGGCACGAAGATCTGCTATTTATGAATAGCCAAAGTATAAAATAATTAAGCAAATTAATGGGTTAACAGTCAATTTCATGACGACACACAGGTAGCTCACCCATTTGAAATTTGAAATGCTTTTGAAATGCCAAAACAATAATCAACCTGATGGGAATCTGTTACTCAGCTATAACATAGGCCCTTAATATCGTATAGGAATTAACACGTAACAATATATGTACTGTAAATAATGTGCAAAACTTCATGCCTGTTTTTTTTTTTCATGTTAAAATATTTTCCACTTTTGTGCTTCCATCATATCATTTCATTGTAACCGCAATTACACGGTTCCATAAACACAGGCTTGACAGAATACTTGAACCAAGGTTTTCATGTTCTCCTTTTACAACAAAATTACTGAGAATGAATGAATGCTTGTGTCATTTTTGGTTGATTTGCTTTTTGAGTTAAGTGAATTGAAAAGGATCTCAACAGAATGTTCTGGCTGAGACATTGACATGCCAGTTATGAATTGAGGCCTTGGCCTTTTGATTGAGCTCTATTCGTGATATAATTTGACTCTCTCTCACGCTCGCTCGCTCGCTCCCTCCCTCCCTCCCTCCCTCCCTCCCTCCCTCTCTCCTTACTTATTCTTCTGTCGCCTTCCTCCCTCCATGCTTCTGTCCTTGCCTGCCCTCTTCCCGTTCGCTCTTTCCTCCTAATCTCCATCATTCTCTCTGGCTTTTTGTGCAACCATCCCTCACTCATCGAGCATCATTTTAGTTCAGCCAGGGACGGCAGTCAGGCTGTTCCCCACACTCAGTCACCCTCCATCTCATTCGCTATCAAGCTAACACATACAATCCTAATTGTTCTATCTGGACGGCCCTTTTAAGCAGAATACACTCACTCTTCATGCTACATGCTCTGCATTTAGTTACAGCACCTCTTCTGCAGCTTGTCACTGATCAAACTCCCACCACCTCCCTGGGACTCCTCCTTGTGTCATTTAGTTCTTCACTATGTCTGTAATGTTCATTGTATAGAGCTCTGTGGATTGTATGATGTTTTACCTGTGTATCTTAAGTTAAGCCTTTTTGGGTTGACACACACCCGCCAAGGGTTCAATATAATAATGTCCATGTAATAACTATGTGGGGTTATAGAGATCCGCTTCAGTGGGGTTAGTGATCTCAGATTCTGTGTCATGCTTGCACAGATGCTCTGCAGTATCACAGCAGATTGAGTGCAAACTGAAAATGCTCTATCTCGACGAAAGTGTCTGACTGAACTCTCTTTCTCTCCCCCTCTCTCTGCCTCTCAGGCCTACCCAAGTCCTTCCCGTTGGACAACTCTCTGTTTGACAGCTGGCTGGCTCAGTCCGTCCAGATCACGGCTGACGACATGCTGAGCCAGTGGGCTCTGGGAGGGCAGCACCGAGACAAGAGTGCCAGCCTCCTGTCAGACCAGGTAGGGAAACAGCTTTTCAGAGGTCATCGACTAACCCCCAGGTCATTTCACACGTCAGCGGTCAAGCAGATGCCAACACGCAGCGTCTTTTTAATATACGTGTATTGTGAACATTTTTGTACATAAATGTAGCCTTGCGAGGGGTGACAGAAGGGACAATTGAAATATCCGATGTATTAATGTTTAACCCATTTATACTAAAATAATGCGGATATTTGATATTGTTTAGCTGTTATCTGAATTTTCCCTTAGTTTTTTCTTTTGAATAATCAGGCCATGCGTCATTTTCTGTAGGTTGCATGCTAAACTTAACAGGCTGCATGCTAAACTTAACAGGCTACAGTTAGGGACTGTTTGATATTCAAAGGAGAGTTTGTGGACCCATGTAGGCGGACTTCAAAATAAAACACGTGTTGACACTGCAAGTCTAATTTTGAAGCCTGACTAGTTATCTACAGGAAATCTTTTTCTGAAGCTGTCTTGATGCTGATGGAATGAGAACGGAAGATTTTTCTCAACTTAATATTATCGACGTGAAAACCATGCGCTGGGAAATAGGGATGGGACGTGTAACTCATTAAAACCGGGGAAGCATCTTTGTCATTTTATACTTTGGCTATTCAAAAATAGCAGATATTATTTTAGAAAATTTGTGCAAATCTTTGAATATACATATTTATTTAAAGCGAACATTTTAAACTCAAATCTTTGCTTCTTGGGGTCCCTGGAACAACATATTTTGAGATGGGGGGTCCGTGGCCAAACACATATAATTTTGGGGGTCCTTAACATGAAAAACCTTTTTAGAATTGGCCTCAGGTCTTAATGAGTTAAACTGTGTACACTGTGTTACACATTTGTTCTGTTTTTCAAAGTGACCGTCAGCAGTTATCTGACAGACTGTAACACTGTAAGTGCCACATTCTGGGACCCACAGCGTCTCCATGGTCAGTGCACCACACCGCCGTGCCCGACGTGCCACAGTGACAGCTGAACCGACCTGCTTTGTCCGGCATGTGTATTAAATATGTAACTCGAATATGTAGGCACAAAATCTATAATATTAAGATCATCAGTCACGCAAGCTGATTAGATCGACCCACCCACAACTTGGACCTGCCCGTCACAATTGCTGCAGCCACACTCTGTAGCGAAAATAGAGCCTGTAGTCTGTAGATCTTCTATTTTATTTTTGAAAGTAACTTGAGAAAGTATTAGATTTTATTTCATTTTAAGAAATTTCCCAAAATAGGGACACCAGGGTTAATGTGATTTAAGAAGAAAATGTATTTGTGAATATAATCCCGACAGAACAGTCTCAAAAACCCACACACAAATGCAATATAGTCCACTCGTATCCAGCTATTTGAAAATACACAATCAAGAATGTGTAAATGCATTGACATATGTTTTAGATGTACTATTATTTTGTGCATTTGTGATCAGTGAGACTAATGTGATTCCAAACTCTACTGTCTTATACTGCCATGCACAGCCCTCCCCTTCATGTGCGTGCAACTATCTGTCAAACCAAGGAGGTTGCCAAGGAGTGGAGCTGCACTGTGGCTGACCCTCCTTTTGTTCTGCCCAGGGTTCTGGTCCGTTTGTGTGTTGTTTGGCAGGGGGCTCCGAACAGAGAGTATAGCACAGTTGAATAGTTAGCGATGAACCGATTCTCCTCTCCTCCCCGCCTTTCTCTTCTTTCTCGAACAGATATTGTCCAGTATATTATGTACATGTATTATGTGTATCTGTACACATGCCTATGCCTTATTGCACATTATTTTTATTCATGTTCATGTTGCTAATGGTGCCATAGAAAGCCGTCCCTCCTGGACGCCGCAGGCGAGACTGACGGGTACTTTTCAGACGGCCAGCAGAGCGATTCGGGCATGCGCCTGTGCAGGCGAAAGTTCTGCTTTTTCTTATCTTATTACCGTAGCTTTATTATTGTTATTGTTATGTTGAAGTTGCACAGTATGGCGGACCTCACCACACTAGCATTTAGCTGCTATGTATCTGTATGAGTATTAACAAAACACACCACCTTGGGGTCTTGATTCTCTCATTTCTCCCCCCAGCTGCTGCAGGGTGAGGAGAGCCTGCTCAACCTGATGATGGAGAACTCCATGCAGTCGGCCTGGAAGACCCCCCAGCTGGGCCGCAAGCCCAAAGGGAACGGCAAGCCCCGGGCCCGTGGGCATCCTCACCCCACCGCCCCCAGTCTGCCCCCGACGCCTTGCTCCGCCGCGGCCGCCTCCGCCGGCAGCAGCCCCTCCACGGCTAAGAGCCCCTGGGCCAGCGTGGGGGCAGAGGAGGACAAGCCCAGCCACGTGGCTCGTAGAGGCGAGAGGGCCAGGGTGAGGTCCTCCAAGGCCTCGCACCTCCATCACCTCCAGCTCCACCACCACCACACATTGAGGGACCCCCCGCCGCAGCCCCCCATCTCCAAAATGGACTCCTGTCACATCTCAGAGGACCACTGCCCCTGGGACAGCGTCCATGTGACCCCCTCCTCGACTCTGCCTTCCGGTCCCGCGGGCGGCGGAGGCGGCGGCGTGCACCGCAGTGGAGGCGCGCTCCGGCTGCGTCTCTCCCGCCACCGCCAGGGGAGATCCAGAGGGAGGGGCGGGGCCGGGCGAGGAGGCGTAGCCTGGCGAGGAGGCGGGGCCAGGGGCAGGGCGGAGTCGACGGAGCCCTCCTCCGACAGGGACTCGAGCCTGGCGGAGAAGTCCTTGTTGGACGCCGCCGCCGAGACTGACGGGTACTTCTCAGACGGCGAGCAGAGCGATTCGGACATGCGCCCGGGCAGGCGCAAGCTCCGCCTGTCACAGCTGCATGCTGGGAACGAGGACCTGCTCAGGAGGAGCGTGCTAGCTTTGTAAAACAAAAACTTTGAATCTTGGACATGCACACAAACACACACACACACACGCGTCTACCAGGACACACACATATACACCTACATACTGTTTTACCCTAAGCAGAGTCACATCCTTGCATCCCACTGGCAAAGTGTCTGTCTATACAGTATACTGTTTAGAATCCATGGCAGTCCTTCTCTTCGCTAGATTAGTGGTTCTCAAACCTTTAAATTTCAAGGACCGCCATAACCCTTACGGGTTACCCTCTCGGAGTTACAGACCTGAAACTCCAGGTCTGTAACTCTCGGAGTTGCAGACCTGTAAGGGTCCATTTGGTTCCTAATCGTCAATCATTTAGCTGGGGACCCCCTGGAACACCATCAAGGAAACCCTGAGGGTCCCCGGGCCCCATTTTGAGAACCACTGCGCTAGTATAACATTGTTGATCCAAATCCCTGTCATACGAACCAGTGGAAACAATCTCTTGCCCTTATGTGCTTTGTTTTTTCTGAAACGGGGTTTGAATGTAGCTGTTAGTCTGTCAAATAGCTGCTGCACCAGACCATAGTTTGTGGTTAGCTAGACACAACATGAACGTTTCAACATATAGGAAGCAGACTTTACTTTTGCTCTTTCTTTTTTTTTTTTCATTAATTATCCCTCTGCTTTGTTTGTGAAGGATCCATTTCCAGTGGCTGGTGTTGACTGTGCATCTGGAATTGAGGATAAATAATTCTGGGCATTACGTTGTTCAAGCTGGTTTCAATGTCTATTTCCGGGTCCCCCAGGGGGGGCGCTGTTACAGTTCCATCCCAAAAGAGAGCTTTTCAGTTGTTTTTCAAATGTACAGGAAAGTGTCAGAGACAGCAATCATATTGGCCCTGAAAAGCACAAACGACTAATGAGAACTGTAATATTGTTGCTGTCGGGCAGAAACCTCTTATCTCCATGTTTTAACTTAGTTTTTTTTCGTAAATGAATTCCCTACTTGGTCATACAGCCTCACACAAAAGCATCAAAAGTAGCAGATCTGCAAGCTTAATGCGTTTTGAGCTTGTAGATCTGCTGCTTTTGCTATTTTTGAATTTGAAGCTTGAAAAGTAACAGTTTTGGACATAAGAGGTTTCCACCCGACAGACGATGTAAATCCTTGTGCATAAAACACTGTACTTAGCTCAGTCACGTTCTGGTTCAATTCACTTTGAATACACCCTATTCAAAAACTGCAAATGCAAGTTATAAAAGTTATAAAAGCCAAATTGTGAACGTTAAAAAAGGATAATTGACTTCTTCAAAGAGCGTGTGTTAGGAGCTTCGTGGCTTTGATGTCCATTTTTTTAAATTGGAAGAAAACCCACTTTGTGAACCGACTGAAGTGAAAGTGAATTGACACCAACCTCAGCGTTCTTTCTGACTGTCACGTGTACACACACACACACACACACACACTCCTTACATGTAAAAATATATGCTCTCTTTACAGCCGCCGTTCAATCACCCGGTCTGACTCTGTTACATTCTGATTCTTCCTGTTTTTTTTTGTTTTGTTTTTACTAAAATCACAGGAGAAACATAATTCTACTAAACTGTGCCTTCTGTCGCTCTCCCCCTCACCTGCCCGACCAAATAAGACCCCAACCTTAAAAATCAATCAATCAGCCGATCAATCTTGTCGTTTCTCAATCGAATTTGTTACAATCAAGCCGAAGGCAGTCCTATCTTGTACTGGTGACTTATGTTTAGCCAACAGTGGGTTCCTGCCACCTTAACAATTGTCTAGTGCCTGATAAAAAGGATGTACAATGCAGCTTTTGCCATTAATCAACTAATAATCTGCAACGGTTCACGAGCAAAGCCACACAAATGTAGTGCTATCATACTTGTGCAAAATGCTGCCTACATGTTCTGTGCCCCTCATAACTAGTTGACTGTCCAGGGTCGTTGATTGAGAGAGTTTGGTCGTGTTGAGTTCTTGTCACTGCCCCTACCTTGGAACCTAGAAGGGTAGTTAGCAAAAAGTGCCAGTCAGCAAGCTCACAAGGTGTTGTTGCATTGCGAGGTTGTAGACTGGCTATTTTTTCTTCTTTTGGAAAGAAAAAAAATCTTTACCATTTTTGCCCAAAATAGAGACAATTTGCCCAAAACCAGGGACACCGGGGTTACTGTGGTTAAGAGTTTGGCTCCAGCTACAGGGGAGGGTCATGAATCTGTCATGGCTGCTGTCAACGTAGTGACCAGACTCTCTTAAATCGAGGCTCCTGCTGCAGTCCTTTCTCCTATTAGACGAATGACTGAAATGTAATAATCTGCTTCAGAGGCCTGTTGAATTTTACTTGTTTGTAAATTTGTTTCATTTGGAAAAAATATCTCTTTTTCTGTTGTTCTCTCAGAGAGATGTATTTTATACTTAAAGTGGTCCATGGTATTTTCTCAGGGGTAAAGAAAAAAAAACTTTTAAAAACACAGATGAATAAAGGGTTGAACAATTTGTGGAAAAAGCAAAGTAAGCCGTAGATACATATATAACAATGTGTGTGTGGAAAGAAAATGTCTAGAAAGTTCCTTATTTAGCGAGCTTCACTGGTCCTTCACTACTACTGAGCATGTCTTTCCTCTCAGTATAATTTTAAATGACCATCAGAACTGAGTCAATCAGCATCTGCATATAATCATCTGTTGCGTTTTATCTCATTCTCTTGGGTGGGCTGGGTTGATCAAATCACGACTTGAAGTTGTGAAACCTTATGGCACTTATATACGTATAGCATTGTTGCACGTTGCAAACTCTGCCCGTTTGGCAACCGCGGGAGGATAAACAAACCGTGGAAGTATGTGCAAATACTATTTGACGCAACTCTGACGGTCTATAGACCTCCGTAGAGGAGGTTCAGGTCCGATCCGCTTCCTGTATTTATGTCTATGGACGGCTCCTGCCCCTTCTGGCTGTCGTCTAACATGACCATGCCAAAGAAAGGTTCTTTGTATTATAGCAGCATACTTCCTAAATACACAAATATCACACACGTACATACACACACTCCCTCTCGTTTTCTTGATAAGGAATGTCGGATAAGGATGTCAGATGACTCTTTGAGCGATTGTCCGGTCAGTTTAATCCAGGTCGGTCCACTCCAGTCCGCCTCAGGCATACAGTATGGTGTGCAGGATGTCTGCGTGGCCTCCCGGGCTCCAGGGGGGGCGCTGTAGCATGGTAAACATCCACCACACAATCACCAGTAACAATCCACTCTGGAATCCTGTCTGGTCCACTTCCAGGGCACTGTTGAATGGCTGGTATTGGCCATTAAACCCAATACAGGGCTACGTGAGCGCACGCGTACGTGCACGCATACACACACACGCCCGCGAGCACGTTAGCCCCCCTCTCAGAGGAAAAGCCAAATGCTGCTGATCCGTTTATGTATGGACAGCTGAAAAATCTAAACATACTCATGCCACAAATTGACACACACACACACACACACACACACACACACACACACACACACACACACCCACCCACCCACACACACACACACACACACACACACACACACACACACACACACACACACACACACACACACACACACACACACACACACACACACACACACATACTGTACGCACGCACGCACGCACACCAGAGCTGGTCTAACAGGGTTGTAATATAGAAGATGAGTAGATTTCTTTTTGAGAAGATGATTCAGGTAGAGGCACAAAGTGCGTGTGTGTGTGTATGTATGTGTGTGTGTATATATATATATATATATATATATATATATATATATATATATATATATATATATATATATACACAGTATATCATACAGTATATATATTCAGAATTTAAAAAAATACATAACAGCAGAAGAGTTTTTTTTCTTACTTGTGACTTGGAAACTGACCGTACAAATTACACACACACACACACAACTACAGTACAACAATAAAAACAACAACAACAACACTTCTACTTGTGGTTTTGCCGATTCGTGTCAGTGTGGTGTTGGGCGCAGTCGCAGCCCTCCTCCAGTAGGCGGTGTTACCATTTACGTGTTGCTAAGACAATGAAATGTAAGCTGGGTTTCAGTGTTCAGAGTAGCCTGACTCTGTAGACAGTGTTCTTGGGTCAGCGGTTCTCAAACGTTCTCATTTCAAAGTCACCCAGTTTGGTGTATAACTAAGGCCACGGGCCCCCATAACTCTGACGGGTCCATTCGGTTCCATTTGTACACTGTCAACTTTGAGAACCACTGTCTTAGGTTAGGCCTCTCATGTACGGCCTTATCGTGTAGTAGCAGACACTAGGGCTGTGCAATACTGCCGACAAAAGTCTGATCGCATTTGTTGTCATTGGATTTATTTATTTTTGGTCAAGAGGGATACTTAATCACTTAAACCCTAGCATGTCTGTTCTGGGCATGTCATAATACAGTAGGCGAACATTCAGCAAAGAGATTTGGTGTTAAGGGAGAAGAAAAGCAGTGGACCAAGTGTAGACCCCTGGGGGACCCCGGTCAACTAAGTATATAGGGTTTAATTGGTTACTATAAACCGAAGAGTTCTCTACCACGTGTGACTTGATTGATCAGCGATGAGTTCAAGACAGCAGCACAGAAATCCTTTCCGGTGGAGTCTTTCACACAGAAACTTGATGTAACAAATGTTGCGATCTTGATTTTTATCTTGAGTGGTGTGTCGTGCAGCCCTAGTGAAAATAAACTAGTTTTTTATTGTCATCATATAGTTACAGTGTGGCTACAATGCCCTCTCCTTCCTTCCGCTTCTTAGTTACTGTAGACTGGAGTCTTTCAAGGCTCTTCCTCAATATTCCAATAGCATACTACTGGGTGTGCATGAAGGAAAACATTGCTCTCTCCTCTGTGGTTCTGTATGGTAGTGTGGTTGTTAGCACATACAGCCCCTAATGACCTCTGATGTTCTTTCACATTTTGACACAGTTGCTGGCTTTCGGTTTGAACTTGCAAGGATTATTTTTTTACCTGAATTTATATATTTTTTCTCTGTTTACTTTTTACGATAGTCATGACTTCAAGCAGGGTTTATATTAGGCGTCGTTATCAGCAGTAGTGCAGGTGGAATGCGACTGTCACAGGTTATCTCATGATAACGCTGGCTCACCCTCCAGAACGCATTTCATTCTTTCTGAGCACAGAGAGTATTTTAACACCATCACCGGCAGTCATCCAGAATTCATAGAGCCTTGGTTACATTCGTAACCAAGTTTCGTGGCAGTTTAGTGTGCGTATCAGAACCTAATCTTGTCCCTTGGTGTGTGTATGCTTTATAAATGTTAAACCATTCGTAAATTAAACACCAGGCAAGTGTTGGGCACGTCTCTCACCGTCTGCCCCGGGATTTTGATTTTGTTTGGCTGTGTTCACTGGCTTTGCATAACGTTTCACTGGTGGACTGAATAACAATCCAAGACGAATCTGGAATGGGGCCTTAAAAGGAAGTCATGGCTTATATACTGTATTGCCATAAGTAATTGGAGCCTGATCTCTTTTCCTGTGGCCACTTTAGCACCAAATAACTACCGCTGGTATTGTTGCTAGGCTTGTTCGAAAGACATCAGCACTCACAAGGGGCTTGGTTCTCAAAAGCATCTGTATTCCCAAGATCATCTTTGGACCATTGTAAGAGGAGGCTAGTAAAAAATCGAACACCGTCCACCAACCAAGCGCTTGCACGTTTTGCCTGGTACCTTTGTCTATGACATCATCGACATCGGGTACTTTGGCGGGTAAACAAGAGTCATTTATAGAAAGTTGCAAGTGGATATCAGGATCTATCAGGCACTGTGGTCTGAGGCTTGTGTCTTTGTCTCCATAGAACAGCAGTGCAAAGCCAATGGCCCAAAAATTATTATCATGTGGAGAGGCTTTTGTAGAACCAGACAGTCATCAGGATGCTGTTCATAGGATCCCCCTCTCTCTCTCTCTCTCTCTCTCTCTCTCTCTCTCTCTCTCTCTCTCTCTCTCTCTCTCTTCTCTCTCTCTCTCTCTGGTTCAAAGGCTGTTGCTGTCAGGACAATAAAGTAAGGACTGGCCGGCGTTTCAGAATCTTTTGTCGAATTAATTGGTAAATTTCGGCTCCTTCTCCGAGGCAGGCTTGTCCCTTATCAGTAAACCTTTGCTTTAATTCAGCTGGGGATGCGAAATGCTTTACGGGTGACCAGCGGCCAGATACACCCAGATCAATACAAGTCATTTGCAGTACATTATATTTCAGTAATTACACTGTAAAATCCCCAAGGGTTCATTTAACTCTTGGTAACCAAAAGGACCCATAAAGGACCATTTGGTTACATTTGTACATTGTCGTAGTTACAAATGGATAATGGATATTACTGTGTGTGTGTGTGTGTATACGTGACATTTGGGGAAAAAATAAAAAGTTCTATACATTGTATTAAATTACGTACATCAGTAATGCTCACTATGGGCGGTGTCATTTCTATCTGCCTGCTCTGTGACTCGGAGGTGGACTGTGGATCGTTCGATAATGTGCCTACCGATGACATCACTGGTGGAAGAGAAAGGCAATCTTTCTGAACTGTCCACAGCCCACCTCTGAGACACAGCGCAAAGTAAACGGTACCATCTTATGATGAGCATTAGTGAGGACCAAATATATGAAGCTAAGGTGACGCTGGGTGAAGTGCTCCTTTAACAGAGTAGAGAACAAAAACATGAACACATCATACTGTTGATGTTTACGCTGTCACTGCTTTCAATTCAATATCACACGGCTTGTGCCATTTTGCTCCCCTAGCGTACTGTTAACAAGCATTTGGTCAAACCCATCTGGGGATGAAAAATTAAATAACACAAGTGCCGGTCTCCGAGAATCTGGTCTTCCCATTGCTGACGCCTTGCTTTATTGTCCTATGCCAGCCTAGCCCACCCCTCTACCTACCTACCTATCTACCTATCTACCTATCTACCTATCTACCTACCTACCTACCTACCGACCGCTGTTTAGCTGGAATTTGTATGCACCTACAATAATGTATAATACTGTACTACTACTAATACTACTACTACTAGAAAACATTTTTTGTTTGTTTTTCTTTTATCCGTTTCCGTGTTTTGAGAAAGCCTTTGCAAGCTGTTTATTTGTATCGCTTTAAAGCTGGCCACCGCGCGGCTCGTACGCAACTACAGCGCTGACTCATAATCCCGGCCGACCGCTTGCTCCGTGTTAACTGGCGCTTTGCTCTCCCGACCCGTTAGTTGCTGCCGTGAAGATCCTGTAAAGTGTTCGTTTTAACTCTGAGAGGGGGCGCAAATGTTTTGTTTCAGGTTTTATTTTTTACCGTGTTACGCTCTCCCATTACGCGGCAAAGGTGGCGTGGTGTCAGGGTTTCAGTATCCACAGCCCAGATGTACCCCCACAGTACCCCCACAGTCCACCCTCCAACACCCCCACCCACGTTGCTCCAACACCCCCACCCACCTCCTCTCTCTCTGTGACCACCAGCAGACTACCACCTCCTGATTATCACCACGCATGTCTTTTCTGTCGCTTAGTTTCCTTCTTCCTCTGTCGCTCTTTTCCTCAGCGTGTCCTCCCCCCCTGTTTTATGTTTCCTCTTTCTCCCTCCCTCCCTCCCTCTCTCTCTCACACACACACACACACACACACACACACACACACACACACACACACACACCCTCTCTCTCTCTTTCTCTCTCATGCACCTCTTTTCTCTCCTCCCCACTCAAAACCTCTCTCTCTCTCTCTTTCTCGCTCTCTATCTCTCTTGCTCAGCGATGCACAGTGAAATCCTGAGTGTTAGTTTAATGACCCTTACGGGTCTTTTTTTCTTCTTTCTTCACACCCGCAGAGTTAAATCAACACCCAGGCCTTTGCTGAGTGGGCTCCCAAATTGTTACAAGGCATACACGATGAAAAATCCATAGCTTTAAGGACAAATAATGACAGACACGCATGTGTGTGTACTGTATGTGTACTGTGTGTGCATGCGTGCGTGCGTGTGCGCGTGTGTGTGTGTGTGTGTGTGTCTTTGCTCTGGGCAAAGAGAGGGAAGGAGGAGGAGAAGATGGAGGGAGGCAGAGTGAAAGATAGAGCGAAGGAAGAGAAGGCAGGAGGGAGGGAGGTGGTGTGCTGGTCTGGAGCCAGAGAGGGAGAGAGAGAGAGAGAGAGAGAGAGAGAGGACAGTTTGTCCTTTTCTCTGTGTTCTGTCCGCACACACACACAGTCAAAGTTAACAAGCAGCTAATATAAACACCACACCCCTCTCTCTCTCTCTCTCTCTCTCTCTCTCTCTCTCTCTCTCTCTCTCTCTCTCCTCTCCTCTCTCTCTCTCTCTCTCTCTCTCTCTCTCTCTCTCCTCTCTCTCTCTCTCTCTCTCTCCACTCTTTCCATTCTTCTCTCTCTCTCTCTCTGATCTTTCCATCTCTGCTGTTTTTGTTTTGTTGTCTCTCCTCTCGCCCGGTTCTCTCTCTTCTCTGTCGAGCTATCACTGTCTCTCTGCACATTTTCCCCCTTCTCTCTCTCTCTCTTTCTCTCTCTCTCTCTTAAATTTGACAATCCATATCTCTATGCCTTGACTCTTATATATGTTTTGAGGGGGAGATGGTTTCTCTCTTATATATCTCTTTATCCTCTGCTCTAATGTTTCTTTTTTTGCCCCTCGTCATGTGACCGATCTGTTCTCTCGTCCCTCTAGTCTCTCCCTCTCTCTTCTATCGGCGTTCTCTGCAATCGCTCTCTCCTCTCCCCTCTTCTCTCTCCTCTCTCCTCCTCCCTTCCTCTCTCCTCCTCCCTTCCTCTCTCCTCCTCCCTTCCCCTCTCCTCCTCCCTTCCCCTCTCCTCTCTCCTCTCTCCTCCTCCTTTACCCTCTCCTCTCTCCTCCTCCTTTACCCTCTCCTCTCTTCCTCCTTTACCCTCTCCTCTCTCCTCCTCCTCCCTTCCCTTCCCCTCTCCTCTATCCTCCTCCCATGTCCTCTCCACTCTTTTCTCTTTCTGTGCTCTGGCCAGCTCACACAGATAACACAATTTTTTTCGTTGCTGCTGGGCAGAAACCTCTTATCTCCATATTTTAACTTTTTATGTTTTTTTCACACTATAGAGTCACACCAAAGTAGCAATTTTTTTTTTTGCTACTTAGAGGTTTCCACCCGACTGCAACGTTTTTTGTTTGGTTTCTTTTCCCCCTCTGAGGCAGTTTATTCATTTTGCCTCCAGCCACTAGGGAACATGTTTTTATTACATCAGTTGGGGAGACTGCAGCAGCAGCAGCAGAGTGCATGCATGTGTGTGTGAATGTGTAAGTACAAATCTGTGACTATAAATGTTGAATACAGTATGAATGTGTGCATTGGTTTAGCCACATTGACCCTGGCAAATTTTCAAACATTTTCCAGATTTGTCTGCGTGCATGGCATATGCTCGCGTGCATGTGTGCGCGTGATTGCGTGCGTGTGCACGTGCGTGCGTGCGTGTGCACGTGCGTGCGTGCGCGCGCGGCGCTCGTGTGTGTGCGCGTGCGTGTTTGTGTGCGCGCGTGTTTGTGTGTGTGCTTGCGTGCGTGTGTGTGTGTGTGTGTGTGTGTGTGTGTGTGTGTGTGTGTGTGTGTGTGTGTGTGTGTGTGTGTGTGTGTGTGTGTGTGTGTGAGACCTGGGTTAATTGCAGTTAAAAGTTAAAAGTGTCCAGCAGGCAATGGACTCTCCCCAGTGACACAGTCACACTATAAGCTCCCGTCTGTAGGAAACCTGCTGTTCTCATCAATTCTTCCTTCTGCTCCTCTACAGGGAACTAGAGCAACCTTTAGCTCAATCTCTCTCTCTCTCTCTCTCTCTCTCTCTCTCTCTCTCTCTCTCTCTCTCTCTCTCTCTCTCTCTCTCTCTCTCTCTCTCCACATTCAAACTTTTCTTTCATTCTCTCATCGCCTGTCCCCCACCTCTAAAATACTTTTTCTAAGCTGCCCCTTCCTTCCCTTACCTCTTGCATTCTCTCTGTGTTCTTCTCTAACTAGCTCTCTACTTTAACTTTTTGCTCCCCAACTTGTCTCTCTCTCTCTCGCTCTCTCTCACACACACACACACACACACACACACACACACACACACACACACACACACACACACACACACACACACACACACACACACACACACACACACACACACACACACACACACACAGACTCTTTCTGTCTCTCTCTCTGGTTGGTCCCCTCTATTAACAGTGTCTCCCTCCTCCATGCTCCCCTCCTCTGTCAGTACAGTGCCGTGCAGAACAGGCTATTTCTGACTCTCATTAATAGGAAATCTCCACTTTTCCTCAGTTTTGCTACATTTTGACAATTTTATTTTTAACGAGCAACTTCGTGTTCACGGTCCCCACCCTCCGCTCAGATACTTTCCACCAGTTCCGATTAAGAGGATTTATTTTTTGCATAAACACACAATTTGGTTGTTGTTTTTAATCCAATTTCTAATCTGTGTTTTTGGCAATTATCGTAATTTTAGGATCTGTCCATCTTCATCTGTTGAAATTGACGTTCATTATGGGTAAGCTGCTCATCGTTGGGCCAGTTAGCATTACATTTATTCCTACGTTGAAGTTTTGTTTTTCTTTGTTGTTTTTAGAATCATTCTACGACGCCAGAATCCTTTCACCTCCTATTGGTCACATTTACGCACTATTCTGAATCTTAATCAGCGTCCTCTCCAATCAGAGCAGAGAGCTCGACATAGGCTCCTCCTCCTTCACCTGTCTTATTTATCCTTATATGGTGTTGAAACCTCTGCTGTCGTATCCAA
>NC_137609.1:31440635-31693135 GCF_963280865.1 Gymnoscopelus braueri
GGTCTACAAGCTCACAACACGGCGTGTTGTGATATGGTATGAACTTAGATCTTGTCACTATAAATTTGTTTTGATTGTTCATTAGCCTGTTTTTGCTTTTGTTTATTTCTTTGTATACCCCTCTTTCTCTTTCTGTCTCATTGCCCTGCCCCCCCCCCCCCCCCCCTCTCTCTCTTTCTCTCTCTCGCTGTCAGGTGGAAACCTCACATGTCCAAAACTTGGACATATGAAAAAAATATAACTTTTCAGGATTCAAATAAAAAAATGGCAAAAGTAGCAGAGCTTGCGGATCTGCTACTTTTGATGCTTTTGTGTGACGCTGTAGTAGGCCTATGATCAAAAACAAGGTTAGAATATGGAGATAGGAGGTTTCTGCCCGACAGCAACAAGCCGCTATTTTCAGCAAAGAGATCTGGTGTCAAGGAATAAAAGGAGGGGACCAAGCATAGACCCCTGGGGGACACCGGTCAACGAAGTACAGTATATACTGTAGAGTTTAAAGTGGTTATTGTGACAAAGTGCTATGAAAAGTAAAAATAAATAAAAGTCAACAACATGTCGAGGTGTCCCATTAGCGGTCATGCTACAGTGTTGGCACATGGCTGAGGAGGAGAGCTGCTTGGACTGTTGACAACTGACATCCACTCTGCTGTAAACCGTCAAATCCACATCAGTCTGCTCCTCGTATCCACCATGGGCCTTGTTTGAACAATTCTATCTGTTACAATCTGACATGCTGTCACACGCACATGCACGCACACGCACACACACACACGCACACACACACACCAAATGCAATATCATACACACTAGTTACTTCCCTCCTTTCTTTTTCTTCCTTCCTTTCCTTGTTTTAATTTCTTTCTTTCTTTATAATTGTTTTTATAATTGATTGTTCATTAGCCTGTTTTTGCTTTTGTTTATCTCTTTGTATCCCCCCTCTTTCTCTTTCTTTCTCTCTCTCTCTCTCTCTCTCTCTCTCCCTCCCTCCCTCTCTTTCTCGGTTCCCTAGAGATGCTTATCAAGTGCAGTAATATATCTAGACCACAGCAGCAGGCCTGTATTTTCACATGCCAGGCCGTGTTGAAACCATCCATTACAGTTTGACAGCGGGTTCTCTGGACGTCAAGAGGGCCACTCTGCATTTTACTGTTTCCCTCGTGAGTTCAATGTCAACCGGTTCCTCTTAGAGCAACAAACAGTTGACTCAGTGAAGGAGCGTGTTTTAAGAAAGTCTCCCACACACACACCCACACACACACACACACACACACACACACACACACACACACACACACACACACACACACACACACACACACACACACACACACACACACACACACACACACACACACACACACACACACACACACACACCCAGCGGCCCGGAGGCCTGTGGACAACATGAGAGATAGTTTGTTATTATTGCCGTTGGGTCCGTTCCAGACCACTTTTGCAGTAAGTGACGCAGCGTTTCCCGTATGGACACATGTAAATACGCCGGTACAGTCACAGTGGGTGGGGGATGCTGGCCACAGACTGACTGCTTGCTACCTTCTATACCAGCGTTACCCAAACAATGGATCAGGACCCATTTTTGGATCACGGACCCATTTTAATGGGTTGTAAGTAAAAAAAATATATATATATTTTTACATTTCTACATAGTGTAGTATTATTATTTCAAAAGATGGAAAAAAATCTAAACTTTTCAAGAAATGTTTGAAATAGGCAAAAAGAAATCAAAAGAAATTCAGAAATAAAAAAATATGTATTTTCTCTTCCATATAGGGCCTATAGGGCTTAAGGGGTTAATTTATAATATATATTTTTACGTTTGGGTCCCGGGGAGATACCAAATATTTCTCTTTTGGGTCTCGAGCTGAAAACTACAATACCCAAGGGAAGGGCTGAAATACAATATACATTAGTTAAAACTGCAATCCGTAACTTTCCGGTCCTGTAACCGGGAATTAAACCCAGGTCCCCTACGCTATCACTGGCATTTCTACTGGTGAGCCAATACAGAAAGCCCATTAGTGCAGAGGATGAATTGCACTTTGAACTTCATGCAATTCCTCTTGTCAACCAGTAGTGGTCCTATATAAAATATTAAGAATATTTTGCCACGAGTGAGTGGTATTGTAACCGATATCAACTATCAAAACAAGAGACTTGAACCTATAACTCCCACATTTTTAAGCACAAACTATAACCACCAGTCTTCCTTCATGCAGTCCTGTCCTGACTCCCAAGAACTTTCCCATCAATGTTAACTTTCTAAAGTTAACATCAAAAGGTTTCATGTTAAGAGTATAGAGATAATGAACCTTAACCAACTGTAACCCTAACCAAGCCAGTATTTGAATATACCACTGACTCCAGGCAAATTTGAGTTCTGATTGTGATTAATCTTTTGGATGTTCCTTTTCCAAACATGCAAGAGCAAAGGCAAAACTTGAACCGCAAGCTCTTAGAACATTAGTGTGACTAAAGCACTTCAAATATTGTTTTGAATTTTAGCTTTCAAAAGGTAAGCGCAGACAGAAGATTTGACCTCACATGCACAATAGCTTCAAGCATGGACTTTAATCATCAAGCCTCTGTCATTGTTAAAGAACACACTCCACGCAGCTTTCTATGTTTCTCTGGGATGTTGGCTTTGATTCAAAGAGAATCAAACATACAACTTCTGTGTCTCCATCCTGTCTCTGGAGACATCATGAGTTACTCTCAGTCATAGTATAATACCACACACTTTAATGCTATGTCACTCTCTCCTCTACAATACATGCAGGCTTTCGATATGTAATATGAAGGTGTGTGACAGACCACCCACGGGTTTGAACCCAAGATCCATCAACCCAACCCACTGCTGTCACAGCGTGAGAGTCTGTAATTCTTCTAAAACTCTCTCTGTGTGTGTGTGTGTGTGTGTGTGTGTGTGTGTGTGTGTGTGTGTGTGTGTGTGTGTGTGTGTGTGTGTGTGTGTGTGTGTGTGTGTGTGTGTGTGTGTGTGTGTGTGTGTGTGTGTGTGTGTGTGTGTGTATATCTATATCTATATCGTTGCTGTCGGGGAGAAATCTCTTATCTCCATGTTTTAATTGTTTGTGTTTTATCCTAAATGAATGCCCGACTTGAACGCACCGCGTTTTGAGCTAACTATCTATATATCTGTCTGTCTGTCTGTCTGTCTGTCTGTCTGTCTGTCTGTCTGTCTGTCTGTCTGTCTGTCTGTCTGCCTGCCTGCCTGCCTGCCTGCCTGCCTGCCTGAGTGCGTGCGTGCGTGCGTGCGTGCGTGCGTGCGTGCGTGCGTGGGCGTGCGTGCGTGCGTGCGTGCGTGCGTGCGTGCGTGCGTGCGTGCGTGCGTGCGTGCGTGCGTGCGTGCGTGCGTGCACATACAGCAAAGGATCCAGCTTTATTGGAAGTCCTGAAATAGAGCAAAGTTTGCTCTGCTTCAAGTCTTAAAGAATATGGGACAGTGCGTTTAGAGTATTTTTAACCTTCTCTCCAATGTGCTGAATGAATGAACCAAGAACTAAATTAGCATATTCTTCATTTTAGGGACTCCCAGGAACCCCTTTAAAACCCCCTGTGTGTGTGTCCTGGGCTGCTTTGAAAACGCATCTTCTGACAAGCTGTACCCTTTAGAATAGATGAAGAGGGAGACAGGTGACAGACAGACACACAATTATCCTCCTGTGCTGCCCTCTGCTGGCCTGACTTGACACAGCCTATACATTCACTACTTCCACTTTCAGCTTAGGGGAATTTTTGTCTATTTAATTTTAAATGTAATAGCCAGTCCAAGCCTTCGTAGAACTACTTGGTAAGTAAATGGACACCAGGACCCACACAGAGTGCAAAGGGACAGTACAAGACAAACTGTGGGCGAGTGAATTATACAACTTAGCATACTATTGTGTTCTCTAACCTCCTGTTGGCATTGGCAGTCAAACTGAATTTAAATCATTGTGGTCATAAGACCTCTCAGACTGTTCAGTCTACGAAATGTGGGAACGTGGAAAAAACTCACCCCAAGCGAGGGTGATCCCCCCCATAGATCAGGGGGACCCTCTATAAAATTGGGCCAAATTATACCCACTTTCAGTGCCACCAGCTCAGTGGCCTTGTGGTTAGAGTGTCCGTCCTGACACCGGGAGGTTGGGGTTCAATCCCCAGCCAATGTCACCTTACTTGGCACTCGGCATCTAGCATTGGATTGGGGGTAAATCCCTGCGACATACTAACGTCATGTCCAGGGGATGTACTTGTACATCATGGCTGAGGGATGCACATGTATATCAAGCTACCTCACGCTACAGAAACAGGAGATAGGCTCCTGCCCTATGGGCCACATGGCTCGGCAAGGCTTACTTATTATTTTCCAGAGCCTGACTGTAACGAAGAGGTCCTCCGTTACTTATATTTGGCACTATTTTGCACACAACTTATTTTGCACATGTATATTGTACCAGTATTTATTGAATTATTTATATTTGCACAGCATGATGCACTTTACTCTTTTGCACAGTATATTTGCACACAAAGATGTTTGATCATGATAGGCAAGTGCAATATAGTCAGTGCAATAACATAAGAGGAAGGTGCAATATGTTCAGTGCAATATAATATTTGGCAATATATATATGTGATGTTGGATTGTGATTTTAATACTGCTTATGTCTGTCTGTTCCAGGGTGTTCGGGCAAAAGAGTCCCCAGGGTGCACGAGCACCATATATGGGTTTGGACTGGTATGTTTTGCAATAGGGTGCATAAGTTATATGTATTTACCAGGGGTATTGATTCAGATGTTTAATGTGTGGTTTAGATTTGTTGCATGTTTGAGGTAACCTGCAACATGGTTGAACCCACACTTGATTGACCCACACTTGATTGGCTCAGCTGAGTATAAAAGGCTGCCAGAAACAAACACACTCAGTTTAGTTAAGTATTAGGACATTGGTGGAGCTGCCGACCACCATGCCACCTTTTGCTGCTGATGCCTTTACCCTGTCTGTGAGCTTTGGATGAATAAAAGCACCTTTGGTTGCAATCTACCTCCTGACTCTGTGCTGTTTCCAGCCGCTTATTGGGCCAGTCCTTTACACTGACCCTGAATTCCAGGTTGAACCAAAAAAGGCCCCAAATACAGAGGCAAATTTGCCTATACTTTAGGCAAAGTAGGCAAGTACCTGGGGCCCAGAGCAATAAAGGCTCTGTCTAGTCGGTCAGAAGGGCCCCATGGGATTCTTTTGCCTACGGTCCAAATAGTCTCAAGAATTGCCTCTGCTAGGAAAAAACTCAATACAAAATTTGTTTAGAAAAAAGAATTGTCTCTGCTCACGAAGGCACAGTATGGCCTGATGTGCACGTGTGTCAGAGTTTACACCCAAGCTCACGTGACGTTATGCTCTGATCAGCAGCCCTGTGATATACAGACGCTGATTGGCTCATCCACATTTTGGTTTCTGCGAAACGCCCACCCAGCGCTTGGGGCCAGACCGGTCTGCAGAAGACACATGATAATGTGAATTCACACGACCAGGATGGTTTACCAGGCTAAGATTTTCAGGCCGTGAAGCGGATTTTTGAAATCTTTCATAAATGTTCGCCTATATAATAACAAGTCCAAAACAATAAGGACACCATGTTGAAAATGGTTAAACCCAGTGAAATAACAGTATAGTGGCTGGCTGCTGTGTGTGTTTACCAGCAGAGGGAGAGAAGCACAGAGGTATTTCAGCTGGTTGCATTATCCTCCCACACAGCCACAGGGCTCCCTCCCTCCCTCCCTCCCTCTCTCCACTTCTCCCCCCTGGTTGCTGTGATGTGCTGCGTGTATGCAGGCCCCTTCCTATTACTGTCTCTGCTGCTTCTTGCCCCGCGTATATTTACACACTTTATCCACCAGGAGAGAAAGAGGAGGAGGGGGGGGGGTGAAGAGACACTGGCAGAAGGAAACAGTTTGTGAGTGGAGGTGAAGTGGGTTGGCTGCAGCGGGGTGTGTGTGTGTGTGTGTGTGTGTGTGTGTGCGTGTGCGTGTGCGTGTGCGTGTGCGTGTGCGTGTGCGTGTGCGTGTGCGTGCGTGCGTGCGTGCGTGTGCGCGTGTGTGTATTGTGAAGCATTGTTCACAGCAGCTGGTGAAGGACACATCTCTGGTCTCTGTGCCTTTCCCCTCACTGCCTCTATAAATAGCTGCCAGTGGGGTTTTGGGGGGGACTATACTCATCATCATCCCTTTCACTGATATTTACTGTGCTGAAGGAGCATGGGGAGAGAGAGAGGGAGAGAGAGAGAGAGGGGGGGCGGAGAGGGAGGTAAAAGAAAAGGTGAGATGTGTGTGTGCCCTGTTTTACTATCTTTGTGGAGGAGATAGTAAAAAAATTTACCATGTCATTTGGAATCCAAAATCCAGAATGTACCATAGTGGCAGGCAGCCATGTTACCTGAATCCTGTTCCGAGTGCATCTTAGTTTTAAGCAAAATTAATGTTTAAAAAAAGGTATTCTAAAATATGTAAATGTTATGCTTTACTTCATGTCATGGGCAATTTTTTAGGCTAAAAACATCTGTTGTTTTTTTGCTTCTCACCCCTCTTTTCCTCCCCAATTTAGTTGTTGTGTCAATTATTTCCTCCCCACACACATTTCTGTGTGCTGTTGTATCCTACTGAGATGAGTCACCTGCCAGTGAGGAGCCCCCACCAGGAGGACGTAGAGCCTCCGTCCTACTCCTCCCGCCCAACACTCCCTGCTGACAGGTGCCCGTATAATTAGAATTAGAATTACATCTAGTAACAAATATAGACACTTGACAAAGCCGGGTGCACTATGGTGGATTCGATAATGGTGAAAAAAGTTTTTATTTAGTAAAAGTATCAATACTGCAATGTATAAATACTGTGTTTCATCATGATTTGTGTGCATGGGGGTCTCATCTTAAACAAGCTCAGTGCTTAATGAGTCTTCCAGTTTAGTAGACCTTGTATTGTGAATTTGTACTTCCATGTACTGTTGTTCTCATGTCTTACTAAATAAAGTACATCAATCAATCAATCAATCAAGTAAAAGTCCGGTAATCAAAATTTACTTGAGTAAAAGTTCAAAAGTATTGGCATCAAAATATACTTAAAGTACCAAAAGTAAAAGTACTCATTAGGCAGAATATCCCGTTTTACAAGGTATCATATAAAATGTATCAAAATCTTTTGAAAATAGCAGATCTACAAGCTTATAGATCGTCTATTTTCAAATATCCAAAGTTTAAATAGGCCTGAAGTGGTTAATATATGTTTTGTAATAATAATCAAAATCTAGGAAGTAACTACTGTAGTAACTACATTTCTCAAATAATTGTAGTGGAGTAAAAAGTACAATATTTGCCTTTGAGATGTAGTGGAGTAGAAGTAAAAGTATTGAAATTTGGAAATACTCAAGTAAAGTAAAAAATACCTCAAAATTGTTCTTAAGTACAGTACTGAGTGCATGTACTTAGTTACTTTACACCACTGGGATTCAAACCCCCAGTCAATGGCATGTGTGACTCCTCATGTGGACCAGTTTGTGGTTGGTTGGTTGGTTGGTTGGTAAGGTTGTACCCAGAGCCATGTGAAGAGAAAGTGGCAGCAACTCCATTCACTCCATTTCGGACCAATTTCTCTGTACAGCAATGGCGGATCATGGAGCCTCTCAATAGTTCCTGGAAGTTAGCAGCAAACAATAGCAGCACAGTAGAGTTGCAGCAGAATAGATCATTTGTGATGCCCCTTTAAAAGGTAAGACATTTAAAGAATCTGATTGAGTATTACCATCACATCTGAATCAACATGTAACTGGAAGTATCTGAGGTCAATGTGAATCACGCGACGATCAAGTACTTTTGGACTTCCGTAGCTATTCTCTCGTTACACTCGGGTTATACTTTATGTGAAAGTGACTTTGTGCTAGATGATAGATTATGTAAATTAAAACAATATCGTTAAGTGACTATTGATTTGGAAACAAAGCAATAGCCTTGAACTGTCTACTTGAACTGCTCTGTTCATCTAACAGATCAATGATGTTGAGAGTTATCAGCAATAACAGTAGAACTCAGCCGTACTGAATAAACTAATGTACATAGTTTGCAAACTTTTTTATTGGAGTTGTAGTTGTACTTGACCCATATGTAAAAAACGAAACAAAAATAAAACAATATTTTCTACGTACAATGAAAAGATTCTGGTTGAGTTTTTTTAGCACACACACACACACACACACACAAACGTGTGTGTGTGTGTGTGTGTGTGTGTGTGTGTGTGTGTGTGTGTGTGTGTGTGTGTGTGTGTGTGTGTGTGTGTGTGTGTGCGTGCGTGCGTGCGTGCGTGCGTGCGTGCGTGCGTGCGTGCGTGCGTGCGTGCGTGCGTGCGTGCGTGCGTGCGTGCGTGATGCCTCTCTGAACTACTTTTCTGGTAACTAGATCACTGCCGGAGGAGGTTTTAATTTCACTGCATGGGGGAATTCCAGGAGTCTTTCATTTAGGAGGACACTTCACCTCATACTGGATGTCTCAGTGGACCACAGTTTATCATTACATCTCTCTCTCTGTATAAACAGATACTTAGATAAACCTTAGCTCATATATGTGGAAATCAAAGATTGCAAAGGGGGTTTACTGTTGATGTTCTTAGTACACTGTAAGAGAAAGGGGGATTGATTGATTGATTGATTGTTTGTTTGATTGATTGATTGATTGATTGATTGATTGATTGATTGATTGATTGATTGATTCATTGATTGATTGATTGATTGATTGATGTACTTTATTTAGCAAGACATGAGAACAACAGTACATGGAAGTACAAATTCACAATACAAGGTCTACTAAACTGGAAGAAAATGAGATCCCCATGCACACAAATCATGATGACATATAAGAGACAGACAGATATACACACTATATAGAATCTGCAAGAATCTTCAGAGTATTCTTACAGACTAGACGGCCAATCCTATACAAAAAGCGTGTTCTTTGGTTGACCTTTTTGATCACTCTTTCGGCCATTTTGTCGCCGGAGAGGTTTGCCTCCAAGATGGAACCCAGGTAGGTAATTTCCTCCTTTCTTGTGATAACATCATCACCCGCTTAGATCGTGAAACTCTCAGCCTTGCTGGTTAGAACTGGACCCAAAGAGGATGGATTCAGTTTTACCCAGGTGTAATGATAGTTTGTTGTCGGAGAGCCAGATACAGATAGCGTCCAGTTCAGAGCTGAGAGTTTTCTCAACCTGCAGCCTGTCCCTGTCCGAGACCAGCAGAGCAGAGTCATCTGCGAACAGGAACAGTTTGTAGTCGCAAGCTGAAGACATATCATTCACATATATCAGGAACAGTAAAGGTCCTAGTATACTTCCTTGCGGAACATCACAAGTCACTGGGAGGGGAGGGGACTGGGTGCCGTTTACTTCCACCACTTGTTCCCTCCCTTTTGTCTGAAACCAGATTGGAATTTGTAAATTCGATTTTTCTCGGCAAGATACTTAACGACCTGTTCATAGATAATTTTTTCCATGACTTTCGAGATGGAGCTAAGAATAGAAATAGAAATAATATAAATAATAATAGGAGACATCTATGTTTTCAAAGTCCTAGGGTTCCCAAGTTCAATATTTTGAACTGGGGACACACCCAGTCTGGTTACCTTTCTAGACCGGGCATCGGCCTGCTGAGGAACGATGCAATTCGAGAACGATGCACATGGTGCTGAACCGCATTCTACTGTAGAGGCTCCAGAAGGTGGTGGATGATAAACTTCCTCTTCCTCCTCTGCATAGACTGGACGATGAAACAGGAAAACAGCAATAGCCAAACTGGCATATAGGAACTGTGCCCCTGCACCACACGGATGCCTGTGTTTTTTTTTCTGATGTAGCACCATGAATTCTCCCTGATGCATAAAGTGTTATCCTATTCTATCCTATCTTATCCCAGTGGTTCTCAAACTTTTTCATATCAAGGACACCCATAGTAATATGTATTTGGCCACAGATAAAATGTGTTCAAAAGATTTTAAACTTAATTTTTAAGTATCTTTTTGTTTTTAAATAAAGGGTTAAAGCGGTTAAACTCATTTTGATTAAATATTATTTTTTTTATCTGAGGACCCTCTGGAACCCCCTCAAGGACCCCTGGGGGTCCCCGGACCCCACTTTGAGAACCACTGGTCCTATCCTATCCTATCCCATGTTTACTTGGGTAGTGTTCACATGTCCTTCATTTTGTATTTTTATATATTTTTTGTATGCGCTAGTGTTTCTTGTACTTGTGCTAGGATTTAGACTTTGTTTAATTAAAGTCATTTATTCAATTCTAAGTAATCTCCCTTCTCTCTCACTCTCCCATGTACACAAACACACACACACACACACACACACACACACACACACACACACACACACACACACACACACACACACACACACACACACACACACAGTCACCCTTTCTCCACACCCCCGTTCATCACAGTTTTTGGCTACGTCAATATACAGTACGTATACTAAGTTCTTTCACACACATACAGTAGAAGTAGTTCAGATAGGCATCACACGGGAAAACAGGTCCGTCGCATTCATGCAAACACACACACACACACACACACACACACACACACACACACACACACACACACACACACACACACACACACACACACCCACACAAAGGCTCTCTTCCCCATTGCCTGCCAAATGCCACATCATTTTCCCCAAGCATAGCCTAGCTGTGAGAGAGTGAGGCAGAGAGAGAAACCGCTATCGGTCAAAGAACAGTCTGTGACTTGTCTTGAAGAATTATTGAATTATTGACTCTGGCAAGCAAAGCTACTTTCCAGCTGTTAGTTGCCAAGCCTCCTTTCATCTTTCTATTACTTCATTCCTCATCCCTTCATCCTCCTATTCCTCTAGCAGGCCCGGGTCCTGGAGACGTCCAGTGCAATACAGATCCATATAAGGTGGACTTTCACTACTAATATATCAACATAATTAACCATTTTACATCTGGCGTCTCTATTTAGGGCATATCACTATAGGTGAAAATGCAAAGAAATGTACAAACATGGTCAGAAATGTTCGCAAATTTCAAAAGCTGATCTATGAGCTCACAATGTGTTGCATCGCAACACAGACAGACACACATACGCATATCTATAAGCTCACAACGTGTCGCATTGTGATACGTAGTGAGCTTAAAGATCAGCTATTTTTGCCACGTGACACCATCATATGACAAAGTGTAAAATAAGGCTTAATGATTAAATTGGTCAATGTGCATAGAGATGCAGCAGTAGAGGATCATAGCTGTTCCATAAAGAACCCCAAAAAGTTGGGAGATTTCTTTTGTTTTTGTCATTTGCATTCATAAGCCAATAATTCTATGACCGGTAGGAGACTCAATGCAGGTCAATTGAGTCTCCTACCTGAAACTCCGCCGGTCATTAATTATTGGCTTAGGTATGCAACAGAGCAGAAAAGCAACAGAGCAGAAAACAATGTGTGATATGTCTTCTTTTATTTCCTGAGCCGAGTATTTTATAAAGGTCTCAACCGTTCAGAAATAGTGTTTGTTCATAAGCTGTCCAGCCGGCTCTCATAGACTCCAATGTTATTTCACCGAACTTCCAGTATGAGTCTGCCACCCAGTCCGACGAATCTGCTAGCTGGAATTGCTAGATAGATAGAGAAAATGACGTCGGTGTCTATTCCTTAAAAAATAGATTCTTTGGTTTTGGAGGAAATGGGTAGTGGAGAGGAGCAGAATGTGAACAATGGAACACATGGAAAGCAGTTTGTTTGTTTGTTTGTTTGTTTGTTTGTTTGTTTGTTTGTTTGTTTGTTTGTTTGTCAACTGACAGTTTGAGGTCAGTAACTAGTTACTGGATGCAAGAGGAGCCTTTTCCAAGTTCTTGCATTAAAAGGAAGCATTTACTCTGGACAGTGGATTGGCCTCAGACATGGACTTCTAGTTTGTATTTATGTTTTTGGAGGTGAACTATTTATTTATTTTTTGTTCTTTTTGAAATGTTTGGAAGTTCCCAAGTTGCTTTGGAGAGCTGGCCAAGGAACATAAAGCAGATATCTGGTAGGAACAATACTTTTCTTTCTTCCTTTTTATACCTGCTTGCAGTAAGGCTAATAATGTCTGTCTGTTTGTCTGTCTGTAAGTCTGACT
Source organism: Gymnoscopelus braueri (assembly GCF_963280865.1). Taxonomy (NCBI): domain Eukaryota; kingdom Metazoa; phylum Chordata; class Actinopteri; order Myctophiformes; family Myctophidae; genus Gymnoscopelus; species Gymnoscopelus braueri. The sequence goes on from NC_137609.1 coordinate 31,452,850, forward strand.
GTCCATCACTTCGATCCCAAACAAGATATCTTGAAAACTACTGCTTGCCTGGATTGCCATGGCTTTTGATGTGCTCTGCTCCTGGCCTTTCCCGTTGCGCCACCCTTACTACAATTTCCCCATCCACACAACATATCTTAAACTCTAAAGGGTGGGTTGCCATGAAACTTGTTGAGCGCATTCACACTCCCCAGTGGATGAACCTGAACCATTTAAGTGAACCCTTGACCTTTCCTCTAAGCCACATTCAACCCAAATATCAAATTAATTTGCAAACAAAATATATCTTATAATATAATAGGTAGATTTGAGGATGGCCCCCTACTGATTTTGTAACTCTGTGGCTTTTCCTTTAGTACCGCCTCTACTTGCACACAAAATATCTCACAATGTAATGGGCGGATTGCCATGAAACTTGCTGAGTGCATTCAAACTCCTTTGATGATGCACCCTACTGATTTGGGTGAGCCCATGATTATGGTTCTTTAAAAGTTACACGGTTGGTGTGTTAATCCAGTGAATATTCAATATACAGTTAAAGGCATACTAGGTAACGTTTTCAACAAAACTAAAGTTAAATTGTATATCTTTTGTGAGTGGCAAAAGTTTCACAACACCCACTCCATGAATTTCACCCCCGGAAGCCTTTTATTTATATATTTACTATTGAACGGTGAAGGGTGGGACTTTCCCGGGGAAATGACGTCATCTGGCCGGAAAACGGAGGCGGAAATGCACTGGTTTCCTGTTTGGCCAGGAACTAACGCAACGGTTTCCTGTTTGGCCAGGAACTACGCGCTAATAACAAAAAGGAACCTCACGCTGATTTTAAGAGAATGTAGGATTGGAAGATCGAAAAAGAACAGAAAAAGAAAGCACAGCTCATGGTAACTAATGCTCCACTGGCTAAGAGAAACGATCCGTAGATAGTATAAAACAATTAAAAGATCGCTTTTTGAAACGCTTCCGGCTTCCGGTGAAAACGAATGGAATTCTGGGTAATCGAGGACTACGGAAATTGTATGCAGTGACGGTAGTGACCAGCAGAGGTTGCTAAAAATCGTTATTTGTGATTCTGCATTGTACAACTTTAATATACAATATTAACCAATTCACAGATGAATAAAACAATGAATATGATGTACAGTCTATGAACAATGAGTGTATGGAAGAATGTATATGAACAGTCTATGTTCAATATATGAATGATTATGTCTATTTTCAGTGGTTCATTTTCATGTCAAAAAGGACACCCAGATTGATTTGTATTTGGACCCCCATTTTCAAATGGACCCCCATTTGAAAATATCTTGTGGCAGGGACCCCCATAAGAGAAGATTTGTGTTGATAAATGTTTAGAAATTATTCAAAATGATTCACAACGCTTCATAATTCAGTTTGTTGGCATCCCTTGTGTTTGATGTTTAAAGAATACAACTTCATGTCATGTCAGGGATCGAATGTTCAACCTTTAGGTAGTCTCGTGTGGCCAGACTGTTGCCTCCCACAATTTTCGAATGTTTCCGGTCATACAGTCTGGGACTCGGAAGCTCTGATCATGATTAGAATTTAAACCGGATATGAAGCCTCCTCCCCACTTCTGTTTCGTCTTTACAGTCGCGCAAATTTATCCTAATATAAATACAAATCATCTAAGTATATTTAGCTTGCTGCTTAGCAGAAATGGAAATAAAATAATAAAATGTAAAGATGTTTTAAAATATATTTTCGTGAACGGAAGTGCCAGCTTCCTCTCTCGGATTTCGGGAGTTGTAGTTCCAGACTCTATATAGCATTCAGAGATTGTGGAATAGTTGTCTGGCTACGCGAGACTAACCTTTAGGCAATGTGTCTGCCTTCCGAGCTTACCTGAACTACTGCTCAGTAATTCTATGTAGTTCAAATACTTTTCAAAGAGCTTTTTCTGTTTTCGGTACAACTCGGATGTGGAAAACATACAGCATTTTTGAGATGCTGGGTTTTGGACCAGGGGTGTTCAATAATTTTCTCTACTATCAGGTCACATATTTTAGGCCTAGTACACATCTGTTGATGGCTATTTATAGTATACTGAGTCATAGGAAGTAATATTATACTACGTAATCCAAAAATAGCATACCATACTGTCTTACCATAAGGTCATGCTATAATATGTATTTAAATAAAATACAGTTGCTTCCAGCAAACACAAAGGTGTCATTGCATTACCAATCAAGGATACAGTACCACCGTAACCACAACAAACAGAAAAGTAAACACGCCCACGGGTATAATCTGAAACTTTTAGAACACTGTCCTGGTTGTGTACACAAGCATGTGTGTGTCTTTGAGGGACAAAGAAAAAGGTGACAAAAAAAAAACGTAACTTGACATACACTGATATCAGTTTTCATCATGACAACTTCCTCAAAGTAATCAAAGTAATCAAAGTAATCAAAGTAATCAAAGTAATCAAAGTGTGTGTGTGTGTGTGTGTGTGTGTGTGTGTGTGTGTGTGTGTGTGTGTGTGTGTGCGTGCGTGCGTGCGTGCGTGCGTGCGTGCGTGCGTGCGTGCGTGCGTGCGTGCGTGCGTGCGTGCGTGCGTGTGTGAGGTGACAGGAAGGGAAACAAAGACAGTGAAACTCCACATTAGCGTGTTAAACCATAGAATTATATAATAGGTGATACCGTGATATATATACAGTAGTGTTGTCGTCAATTAAACTGTCTGCCGTCATAAATGTAGTTGTCTTAACGGATGACATTTAAAATGTTCAAATATTAATATGGTATTGGCTCCAGTTCTTAAATGTACAGAAGTGGCTAAGTCATTGGACCTTTTTAAATCATCTTTTTTACCGATTGTTGACAAACATGCTCCAGAAAAAACTGTGAGGATAAAAGCTTCTGAGCCATGGTTTAATGCAGATATTTTAAAAGCTATTAGACTAAGAGATGACACTTTTAGAAAGTACAGGAAATCCAAGGTCACTTCCCACAGGAATTCAAATCGGCGACAATAACACCACTGTATAAAAAGGGAAGCAAATTACAACCAGGTAACTACCACCCTGTTTCCATATATGCACACTATCAAAGGTAAAGCCGGTGATATGAACAGATAGAACATTATACAACATCACACAATTTACAGGACGAATTTCAATCCGGTTTCAGGAAATCACACTCAACAGACACCTGTTTATTATATCTTACAGATCACATAAAGAAAGAAGTGGACTTAGATAAGTACTGTGGCATGGTAATGCTTGATTTACAGAAGGCATTTGACACTGTAAATCACAGCATCCTACTGGGTAATGATGGTCCATTGTGGAACCTTGGGCTGTCAACCTTTACTTTATAGAGTGTGGAGCACTGAGGTAGTGCTCTAGTCAGAAAACAGGCCTTGATAGCCACAGCGTTGATATACAGTACTGAATAGATAAGAACTTCAGAATTCTCCAGGCGCTCAACCGAACGCTTGTTTGCATGCAGACTTTGATGTGGAGCGAATTGCCTTCGTGATATATCAGGTCGTATTGTTTTAATATCATTAATTGTCTCCGCCAGGCCGAAAGGCATGGCGAGAGAGTATGTTTTACCCCCTGTCCGTCCGTCCGTCCGTCCGTCCGTGTGTCCGTCCGTGTGTCCATCCGTGTGTCCTGTCCTGTCCGTGTGTTACCAGCTAATCTCTGGCACCGTTGGCCCGGTCGCTGCGAAACTGTGCACACACACTCCCTGGATGCCAATTCAGAATTTTTCATATGGGCCTGTTATAGCGCCACCAGGAGGCCGATTTGTGCAAAACCCATTTACTCAGATTGTATCCAAACATCACGCAAATCGGTACACAGTATCTCTATAGTCATGTGATCAAGACGGATCTGTCCGATTTTTCATATTCCATCCAGATTGGCTAAGGTTGGCTTCCAAAGTTTGCAGGATTGGTCCGTTTTGAACAAAATGTCTGAAATCATGAACACAGCGTGCGATTTCCGTGAAAACTTGCACGCACATTCCCACTAGGCCGAGGAAGAAATGCCACCCTTTTCACATTGGCCTGTTATAGCGCCACCAGCAGGTCTAATTTACCAAAACACATTTTTGCAACAAAATGCCTCAAATCATGAATGCACGCACATTCCCACTAGCCCGAGGAAGAAATGGCACCCTTTTCACATTGGCCTATTATAGCGCCACCAGGTGGCCACAACAACCTACCTGACCTGGCGGAGACCTGTGCTCCGAGGAGCACTTTTTCTAGTTTGCTGTTCTTTTATTCACATAGTATAGAGGGAATCTCCCTTGTTTGTCAATAAAGATGCCTTGCTCATGTGAACGGTAATTTCTGTGTATGTCGTCTATAAACTGGACTTTAGGGTTTTATTGAACCAAGAGTGACAGGAGTGCCACGGCACATCAGTAAGCTTGGGGCCTTAGGCTTCAACACCACAGCTACTAATAGTAGGGGGTACTAACCACCAAAAATGGCCAAATCGTTACGCGGCGGATAAAAGCATGAAATTTGATACAGATGTCCCTTGGGTCATCCTAAAACATCCTAGAAGGGGTGCCCAAAAAAATCTTAAACAGGAAGTGAGTTATGGACAAAATTCAAAATGGCCACCTAAACTATTGACCGTTGACTCAAAAGACACCAAAAGAATCTCCAAAAAGCATAACATTTGGCACATATGTCCCTTGGGTCATCCTAAGACATCCTAGAAGGGGTGCCCAAAGGAATCTGAAACAGGAAGTGAGTTATTGACTAAATTGAAAATGGCCGCCTAGTGTTGTCGATTGACTCAAAAGACAACTAAAGAATCTCATAAAAGCATACAATTTGGCACACATGTCCTTTTGGTCATCCTAAGACATCCTAGAAGGGGTGCCCAAAAAAATCTTAAGCAGGAAGTGAGTTATTGACAAAATTGAAAATGGCCGCCTACAGTGTTATCTATTGACTCAAAAGACAACTAAAGAATCTCATAAAAGCATACAATTTGGCATACATGTCCCTTGGGTCATCCCAAGACATCCCAGAAGGGGTGCCCAAAAAAATCTTAAACAGGAAGTGAGTCATTGACAAAATTGAAAATGACCGCCTACAGTTCAAGGTTCAAGTTTTATTAATGTCCCAGAAGGGCAATTGGGTTTACAGCCAGAGTAGTGGTTTAAAACATACAGACAGTACAGGACAACAGCAGACATGAAACACCATAGCATAAAAACATAGATCCGGGCGCATCTAGTGCAATCATCATCGTCATCACAGTAAAGTGCAAGAGATAAAGTGCTTGTTTTCATCACCATCATTATCATCATCACAAGAGATAAAAAGGGAATTATAAAGTGCCGGCATAAAGTGCTTGATCCATCGTCATCATCGTCATCACAGTAAAGTGCAAGAGACAAAGAGATAAAGTGCTTTTTCATCATCATCATCACAATAAAGTGCAAAGAGATAAGATTAAAAGAAAAGGGCTAAATTCAGAATATAAGGTGCCTGCATAAAGTGCTTGTTTCTTATTCACCATCACCATCAGTCACATTATCCTCTATAGGTCCCTAGCAACATTGTTTGCCCGAATTGAGGCAGGAACAAATGAGTGCTTGTATCTATTGTTTTTGATACTAGGGGTACTCAGACGTCGGCCAGATGGCAACAGCCTATATTCTGGCTCGAGTGGGTGTGCACTATCTTCTCGAATGGACCTGGTCTTCAAGAGCAGTTGTCTCTTATAGAAGGGGTCGAGGCTCTCCAGTTGGATGCCAGTGATTTTGGAGGCAGTTTTCACTATCCTTCCTAAAGAATTTGTATCCTTAATGGCGAGGTTACCATACCAACAGATGATGGAGAAGGAGATAACAGAGTGTACATAGGCACTGTAGAACAATTTCATCAAGTCTCTGTCAACATTAAATCTGGCTAGTTTCCTTAGGCAGAAAAGGCGTTGCTGTCCCTTCTTACACAGCATGTCAGTATTTACATCAAATTTCAGTTTGCTGTCAATAATCGTGCCTAGGTATTTGTAACTGGGTACGATTTCCACCGGCTGGCCACAGATATCAGTGTTCTGGGTGGGATGGGGACCACGTCTGAAGTCAATACAGAGCTCTTTTGTTTTTGAGATGTTCAGTTCAAGGAACGCGTCACTACAGCAGGACAGGAAGTCCTCTGTGACCTGACCATGTCCGACCTCGTCATTGTCTAGAAGGCTGACAATGACTGAGTCATCCGCGTATTTAATGATAAAACGGTTGTCGTGATTACTGCGACAGTCATCCGTGTACAAACAGTCATCCGTGTACAACAGTGTTGTACAGTGTTGTCGATTGACTCAAAAGACAACTAAAGAATCTCATAAAAGTATACAATTTGGCATACATGTCCCTTGGGTCATCCTAAGACATCCTAGAAGGGGTGCCTGAAATTATCTGAAACAGGAAGTGAGTTATTGACTAAATTTAAAATGGCCGTGTACAGTGTTGACAGATGATGCAAAAGACACTCATAAAAAATAATCTCATAAATGCATGAAATGTGGTACAAATGTCCCTTGGGTGATCTGAATGCATCCTAAGGGGTGCCAAAAAAAGTTTTAATAGTCTCTCAATGGAAAACACTCTTCCCACACAAATATATAAATATAATATATAATAATATATATATAAATATTCAAATCGAGCAGCCAATCTGGCATTTGGTCCAGAAGCCTGAAAGCTATGCAATCTCTACCATCTCCTGACAAATATGGATGGATTAAAGTCGCTGATTCGTGGACACCTTTATGGACACTCTTGCCAGAGGCTGCTTAACACATTGATTGCCAGAATTATTTCAGATTTTTTGCATTTTCATGCCAGGGTTTTTATAATACAAATTTAATACAAAGTTTTTATTTACAAATATAACATGGTCTACTCAGCACTGAAATGTTTGCAAATGTAGGCTATATATTTTGTCATGAAGACATTAAAATATGACCTATTAGATGCTGAGCTTGTAGATAAGCATTTTTCATGGGGGAGGGGGGCCCCAAACTTGAGCTTTGCTTGGAGACCCCAAATTGTTAAATCCGCCACTGCCTCTAAGGCCACATTCAAGCCAAATATCAAATTAATTTGCAAACAAAAAATATCTTATAATATAATAGGTAGATTTGAGGATGGCCCCCGGCTTTTCCTTTAGTACCGCCTCTACTTGCACACAAAATATCTCACAATGTAATGGCCGGATTCGATTTTCAATACGGCCTGGATTGCCATGAAACTTGCTGAGTGCATTCAAGCTGCTTTGATGATGCACCCTACTGATTTAGGTGAGCCCATTATTATGGTTCCTTAAAACTTACACAGTTGGTGTGTTAATCCAGTGAATATTCAATATACAGTTAATATACAGTTAATATACAATATTAATCAATTCACCAATGAATAAAATAATGAATATGATGTACAGTCTATGAACAATGAGTATGGAAGAATGTATATGAACTGTCTATCAACAGTCTATGTTCAGTATATGAATGAATATGTCTATTTTCAGTGGTTCTAAAACATTTTCATTACAAAAAGGACCCCCAAATTGATTTGTATTTGGCCATGGACGCCCATTTGAAAATATATTGTGCCAGGGACCCCATAAGAGAAGATTTCTGTTGATAAAATAAAATAAAATCTTCAAAATAATTCACAATGCTTCATTGGTTTTTCTAAATGCTTCGAAACTAGCCAAATTACACGTGCATTGTGATGCGTTGTGAGCTTGTAGCTTAAAATAGGGTTAAAGTGGTTAAACTGCTGATTCTTTCTGGGAACCCCCTGGAACCCACTCAAGGACCCCACTTTGAGAACCACAGCTATAAGCAATGAGTATCTGAATTTATGCGTATACTGTACAGCCTATTAACAGTTATTCTTTAGCATAATGTCAATGTTAGGCAATGTGCAGTACAGCCTACCCTATAGTAGTTTGTGTGCAATAGTCCATGGGCAAGCGTCCGTAAGTTAAAATGTCAATAGTCAAGGTGTTTGTGTTGTGTGCCGAGGAGGGATGAGTCTGTGGCTGGAGGTGCTGCTCATCTTCACTAGCTCATCATATAGAGGGGATGGGAAGGGTTCTCCTCCTCATCCTCCCCTCCACAACCACCCACATACTAAACTGTTCAATTCAACTCTGGCTTGGAGCTAGCCTTCCTCAACCTGTTTGTTCAGTTTGTTGGCATCCCTTGTGTTTAATGTTAAAAAAAGTCATGTCATGTCAGGGATCGAATGTTCAACCTTTAGGCAATGTGTCTGCCTTCCGAGCTTAACTGAACTACTGCTCAGTAATTTTATTTAGGTCAAATCCTTTTCAACTTTTTCTGTTTTCTGTACAACTCTGATGTGGAAAACATATGATGCCGGGGTTTGGACCAGGGGTGTTCAATAATTTTCTCTACTATCAGGTCACATATTTTAGGCCTAGTACACATCTGTTGATGGTTATTTATAGTATACTGAGTCATAGGAAGTAATATTATACTACGTAATCCAAAAATAGCATACCATACTGTCTTAAAAAAGGTCATGCTAAAATATGTAGTAAAACAAAAAATACAATTGCTTCCAGCAAACACAAAGGTGTCATTGCATTACCAATCAAGGATACAGTACCACCGTAACCACAACAAACAGAAAACTAAACACACCCACGGGTATAATCTGAAACTTTTAGAACACTTCCTTTACTGGCTGTGTACACAATGTGTGTCTTTGAGGGACAAAGAAAAAGGGGACAAAAAATATGTAACCTGACATCACCTGATATCAGTTCTCATCATGACAACTTCCTCAAAGAGTGTGTGTGTGTGTGTGTGTGTGTGTGTGTGTGTGTGTGTGTGTGTGTGTGTGTGTGTGTGTGTGTGTGTGTGTGTGTGTGTGTGTGTGTGTGTGTGTGTGTGTGTGTGTGTGTGTGTGGTGTGTGTGTGGTGACAGGGAGGGAAACAAAGACAGTGAAACTCCACATTACTGCGTTAAACCATAGAATTATATAATAGGTGATACCGTGATATATATACAGTAATTGATTGATACCATATTTCTGGATCCGAAGCCGGCTCCAATTTTGGACCAATTACCAATGTTTTGACCGATATTTTGTCAAAAAGTGCATTATTTTCTTATTTGAAATAGATTTTGTTACATTTTCTATTTGAGAACATTTAACTTGCAGGCTATTCATCAAAAATAAATCAAAATAAACAAATAACTTTTTATTTAACCACTTAAGCTCCATACAGAAATTTGCAAAGAAATAGCTTCTCTTCAAGCTCACAACGGCTCGCAACATGATGTGTTGTGATCTGCTATTTTTGAACATTTTTGAAAATGTTCAAAAATAGCAGATGCCATGCTCTAAATAGGGACGTGATGTTCAAAGTGGTTAAAAATCTTGACACATCGGCTGCATAATTGCCGATACCGATGTTGTCAAAAAGTCAAATAATAACCAAATATATTGGCCAGACCCATATATCGGTCAGGCTTTATATAATTCATTCCATGGTTAAGCTCCTGCGACCCTCTCATGCATGTATTCAACATCAGATCTCACATTACCCAAACTCATACCACAGCTTGAAATATGAATAAATATATGAATGTCTTATTGGACACATCAATCAAACCAGGCTTAAAGGTTGTGCACATGTTGTTGGTTTAAAACCCTGGACTGGCAGGAGGGAAAATACGAGTTGGCGTGCACAGTGAAGTTCTCTGTGGGCAGGGGCAACAAAAAAATAATTTCATCCCACATGTTGATGTGTGAACGATAGGGAAGGATAAAGGATTTGTTTCTAAATAAGGAGTGTGTGTTAAAAAAAACAATGGCTATTAATAAATGTTTGCTCTGCGTATCTCTCCACGCATCACATATCATTGTACTTTGTGTCTGAGAATGCTTGGCATCTGCATGTGATATACCGCCACGTCTCCAAAGAAAAATGTATCAGTTTTCTTTTAATGTTGAGCACAAAAAGAAAATCAGGTAGGAATGTATCTAGATCTAAAATGGATATGTGGATGTTTTGTTGTGTATTCACAAGCATAGCCCGTCATATCTTCTCCTTATGCATGTGTGTCGGGTAAGGTGTGTCTTGCATGCTGTTTGAATGTCACCGGTAATGGATTGTCACCTCCCCTGTTTGTCCTCATGTCCCTGTAAAGAAGCAGATTCACATGAACAAATCGAGCACTGCGGGACACACAGGAGACCTGAGACCTGAGACAGACGGTGAGGTAAGTGGGAGAGCAATATTGATATGCTTTATGTAGGCTGTGTATTATTACTACCACAAGTTATATTATATCATAAAGGCTAGGCAATATATATCGATACTTTATAGCTATCATGATATGAGACGAGTTTTAGTTTGTTTCAGTGAAAGTGGCACTATGTAACTTTTTTATGAATAGAATTACATTTTGTCCAATCTGTATGGTAGAGTATGTTAATACAATATAACTTTTGGGGTGGTTGTATTTTGGTTGTATTTTGTCTCCCTGCTTTTCTATTGAGATATTTCGATCGTGTCAAAGGTCATGTCTCAACTATACACAGGATCTGACACAAATTTTTACCTGAAGGTCAAGATTCCATTTATTCCCCAAACAAGCATGCAGGCTCTATTAGCTCAATTGTAAAACATTTAATAAAATCAGCACAGCAGGAAACGGGGTTAAGCTTTAAGCCTTATTTTCTATTTTCAAAGAACATGACGCATTGTGAGCTTTAAAATTAAGAATTGAAATTGTCACAATACAATATAATTGTCACAATATCTATATCAAAGCATTTAGTGAAAATATTGTTAGATTTGATTTTGTCCTTATTGCCCAGCCATAGTAGATTTTTTTTAGTGGTATTGTTGTATCTACTTAATAATTGTAATAATCGATGTGCTACTTTAAATGTGTTTGATATCAGCAATTCCTATCTGAAAATGTATTTAACTTTGTACACATTGAGCAATATAAGTTATTAAATATGCATTACAGTGCGAGGATGTATAGATGTGAACATGATTTTGGCTTTTGTGATTCTGAAAAGTGCTTCATAGTGAAGTACTGTACATAAACTTGATTGGGCCTCCATCTTCTCTTCAGATCAGAATCAACTTTCTAACAACAAAAAGCAGAGATTTCGCTGTCACGTTGTTCTGCATGATGCCCAGCCAAGCTCCACTGATACTGAGGCCAGCAGCAGGCCAAGCCCACACCCACCTTGTCTGCCCTGGAGAACTCCTCGCACCAAACCCAAGTCAGGGAGCTCCGTTTCTGGGTACGGGAGAGACTGCCGCATCAGATCAGCAGATACTTCTCCATCAGACAAGCAACAGGAACTCGCAGGGCTCGAGAACCTCTGCCCAGACCCAGAGTAGCAGTCACCACCCAAGACCACTTCCTCCCGAACCCCATGCCGCTCAGCCCAAACCTGGACCTCCAGTGCCCACAGTGAGCGCTGTGCTGGACGACAGGGTTTCAGGAAGAGCTATGGGAGAAGGCACAGAAACAGCCCAGGGCAAGAAGAGGCGGTGTGGGTCATGTGGACACCTGATCGTGGCTGTGCTCCTGGTTCTTGTCTCGCCTCTGGTTGCTGTGGGAGTGTGCGTGGCAGATATTGTCACCGGAGAGTGTTGTAAAGTTGGAGGGAAAGACACAGACTCCATTGAATGATCGAATACTGTATGTATTATGTAAGGACAACTAACATTTTATATGCAGTGACCAGTGGAGGTCAAAGTACTCAACTCATACTACTTGAGTCAAAGTATAGATACTCCTGGTCAAGTATTAGGCTACTCGGATTGTGTCAAAGGTCATGTCCAACCTAGACACAGGATCTAAGACCAAATACAACTACCCCAATTGTATTTTATATTAAAATTGGCTAATGGGAGGGCCGGGGGCTCGGCCAGTGGGCGACCCACGGCCACGTCACTCTGACTCAGACATGGGGTAAAGAATGCTGCACAAAAGAAAGATATGCTCTGCTTATCAAATCTGTTATCTTAACATTGTTTACTATGAGTCATACCACCATGGTGTTTACTGTGGTGGAAAGTAACTGTACATTTACTCAAGTCCTGTACTTGAGTACAATTTTGAGGTGCTTTTACTTTACTTGAGTATTTGCATTTTGTAATACTTTAAATTTCTACTCCACTACAAATCTCAGGGGCAAATATTGTACTTTTACTCCACTACAATTCTTTTTTTTTTAATAATCACTCTTCTCCATGTCAAGGCTGCCCTCTAGAGGTCTAGATTGCACAGTGCCTTCTTCTATGACCACGTTCACATTGAACTGATATGAAGCTCAATAATATCACTTATATCACAATATCATCGCTTTTAAAAAAAAGTATATGGAAATGACTTAAACTGTGAAATGTTTTCTATAACTACTGAAGAAGCAGCTGTCCGTGTATGAAGGATCATGACGTATGAAGGATCATGACGTCACGAGTGGAGAATGTTGCTTGTTGTACAGTGTATTGAATGTATTTGGCATAATGGCCTATAAATGTACATTGTAAATGTCTCATAGTCAAACCCAGTTATATTTACAGTGCTCTGGAAGTCTCTCTCCTGTTAACTGTGAAATCAAATATATATATTGATATACGTTCAGTATCCTTGTTTTTGTTTACGTTAAGGACTGTGGCTGAGTTTACCATGTACTTCTTCCACTCCTTACATCACAAAACCTTAGAGTAACAGTAACATATTTATTGTTTATGAGAATGCCAAATTATTAAGTTTATTTTCACATTATTCCAGCATTTAAAATGATCTGTTACTGTCTTTAACCACTTTAACTCTGGGTTCCCCATGTTGGGCACGCCACATCATTACAGGTGAAAATAGTCAAAAATGTCTAAAATAGCAGAAATAGCAAATCTACAAGCTGCTACTTTTGTTACTTAGCGGTACAAGTATACAGTATAGGGCTAAGTGGTTAAATATTTGCTCTTGCTTGCGTTCATCTGTAGGCTTATTACAAACCACTGTTAACAGGAGGCATTGCTTTTGTGATCGTGTCCCATGCTATTCTGCATGTAAAGAGTACAAGAGATACAGAAATATCTAACAAATGAACAAAAATAAGTCTTCATCAGGGACTTGTGTTAAGCCTGTTATTCATTGCAAACATTTATTACAATTTGTATGATGCGAACAACAGCAAGGCCCTCGCTTGTCGGAACAGCTCATTGTAGAGTCATGAGGGAATGATGCCTAATTTATGTTCTGCCGTATGACGGTGTCCCGTGCCGAAAATTGCCGATATACAAGCTTACAGCTTGTATACAGCTTCTATTATCTATTTACGGCGCAAGACACCATCGTACAATGAAGTATAAATAAGGCTTTAAGAGACACTATGGGACAGAAACAGAAAAAGTGTATTACACGCCATTCCATTGTTGATTTTTTCTTTTCTTTAAAAAAAAAAAAAAAACAGACAGTCAGCTTTCCAATTCCGTAACAATGTAAGTTTTGGCATTTGAATCCCTCAATGTACTCTCGGGTAATGGTCATTAAAAGTCAAAAAGAACAAGGCATGCATAATAGTTTTTTCAGTAATGCACATAGATCAAAGGGGAACCGCTTATAAAAAAATCCATGTACGGTGTTCATGTACATTTCACATATATATATGGTCCCTTTTCTTATAGGTTTCTTGGAACTAGCACAGCCCCGATACATGCCGTTGTGTGTGTGGGAGAGAAGGTCACATAAAACCGTTTGGTGCCTTGCTCACAGGCAGCTTTGGACTCAGTGAAACATTGGGGCCCCTGCAGTTTGGCATATTTCCAACCCATCAAGCAGCACTTGGCTCAATAAAATGTCATCTTTTAAAAACCGATTCACATGTGCCACCACCTCCTGCCAGTGTCTATATGGTCGAACAAGAGCAAAGGGACAACTGGTAAGGCCTTTTTCTTTTGTGCTGCTTAGTGGACGGAGTGTAATCCAAAATAAACAATAGCCCCTAATAATTCTAAAAAACAAAAGTTTCATCCTTTGAGGTAAGAGCTGTGCTACTTTCGTTGTAGCCAGGCAATCAGACCTATGCCATTGCCTACAGAATACTTGTGGTGACATCTAAATTCAATATATGGGCTAGAACAGTACAAATCTACACCCACTGCTTTGAAAACCAGTCCCGACACCATCCCAATAATGAAGGACCGACGTAAAGTCTTTCCATAGGTTCTGCAATGCTGTTATTTCTGAAATGTCCTAATTCTGTTTCCACCCAGTTTTAGCCCATACGTTGAATTTAGAGATGTCACCAGACTTATCAGCAGGTGGAGAACTCTAATCGTCCGACTACACAAGACTAGTGCTGTGCTGGTAAGCAAGGAAACAAAATGGTGCGTGGTTTGATGTGACTTTCTATCACAAAGACAGCGTATTGGACAGACATGTATTGGGACTAATGGTCCGACTCTGTTCCCGTTAAGGGACTATGTCCTCCGTTATCTACACTTGGTCACTAGACTCACCCTGTTAAAAGGTTTGCTTTTAGGGAACACATCTGTAAGATGGACTTCTAACATTGACAGCTACCAGATCAAAACATGCCAACCCACTTGTTTTCATTTCCTCACCGTGGTCTCCTACTGCATGTTATCAAGCTAGTTTTACATAATTTCATTCAGTTAAATATCTTCACCATCCCTCTCTGATTTCTTGAATTCCTCGTGTTTTGTGCTATCCAAACAATTTCAAACTCCAACAAGAGCCGAGAAAGTTATAGCCAACATAATTTTGCATTACAAATCTTCAGTTTTGGAGATGGTTTTCCTCACACCACTTTACTGCGCAATTAAAAAAGGAAAACAGATCAAAGAAGACTTCTTAGACCAATTCCAATTCTACAATGCCTGCCCACAAATAGAAAACTCCCACCCAAAATAAATCAGATTACCCTAAGTTCAGATTGATGTGACAAAAAGAACAAAACAAAATGGATCCATTTCCAATGCATTAATTAATTAATTCACAACTCCATTTTAATAAATGGTCCAAACAGCCCCACAGGATGTCTTAATAGATGGGAGCTGTATATAGGTGGCCGCACATGTTCTATGTTTATTCAATCCATGTAAAAAAGAAAAGAAAAGTAGAATATAAGAAGGGAGTAAGACAAAAAGAAAATGCCTTGATTAAATACTATGTCCACATTTCTTTCTGGTTAAAAAGAAAAAAAAACTATTGTGACATATGACTATTATGGCTCTCTTGCTGACCCAAAACATGTCAACGAAGACGGTGTTGGTGGGGTGGAGCTATATCAATAGTATCGTGTACAGTTAGAATGCGTTCATCACACTCAACAGATGGCAAAATGGTGAGGAGAAATGGCAAGGAGAAGGCAGAGAGAAAAAAAACAAAAACAGAATGGAAAACGATATAGAAAAGAAATCACAGCTGTGATTTTGCACACTGCAATCTGCTGGAGAAATCAATGCTATGTTATTCTCTTAGGAAAAGAATGACAGAGGAATGAAAGTGTGTGTGTACGTTTATATATGTATGTATGTATTGGTACATTTGTTTGTGTGTCTGACCAAATGTTCGACCAATAAAAGTCTATTGGGTTCAACGTTATATCGTTTGCTCTGATGGTGGAGGCAGACTTTTTCTAAACCAAACATGGGGCTGAGTATGGTGGTACTGGTGGCGGCAGCGGGCGTCTGGATGGTCGGTTTTAGCGCCCCCTGATGGTGGTGGCGGTGGTGGTGCTGGGCGGGTGGTTTTTAGTCGATGTACTGGGAGAGCCAGCGGAAGCCCTCTCCGTAGCCTTGCCTCTTCAACACGCTGCACATGAACACCTCCAGTGGTCTCGTGTTCAGCTCCTTCATGGGAATGTTGCCCTGATGATGATGATGAGGGAGGGAAGAAAACGTATCTTCAGATCTGTGGTTCTCAAACACAATTTTAAGGACCACCTGTTTGGTATACATTAGGCCACGGAACCCCCTTAACTGTGACAGAGTACAAATGGAACCAAATGGACACGTAAGGGTGAATTTGGTAACATTTGTACTGTCAGGGTTGCAAAGCTGTAAGGGTCCATTTGGTTCCCAACTATCAATCATTTTGCTGGGGACCCCCAGGAACATGCTTTGTTTCATTTTTCTCACACGTTAATGCACTGCTCCCAGGCTCTTTGAGTTGTGGCAATGACCTGAAATCACTTCATGTGTTTAAAGGAGTAGTTCACAAAAAAATAAAGACTTAATTTCTATCAATTACACACCGCATGAAGCCTTGAATTCATGGAGTTTTGTTTTTGTCGCATTCCTAGGCCAATAATTTGATGACCGGCGGAGTCAAAGAGTCTGCTACGGAGTCTCTTATTGACCAATGACCCAGTCATCAAATTATTGGCTTAAAAACCAAATGAGGTGTGTAATTGATAGAAAATACGTTTTTGTGGGTGAACTACTCCTTTAAGTAACTATCGATTATTCTATCGGTTACTTTTCCGATTTCTTTTAAAATTTAGAGTAGCCGATTATTTTTTACCCCCTTTTTCTCCCCAATTTAGTTGTTATGCCAATTGATTCCTCCCCACGTACATTTCTGTGTCGTCACTGCGGTTATATCCTACTGGCTCACCTGCCAGTGAGGAACCCCCACCGGGAGGACGTAAAGCCTTCGTCCTACTCCTCCCGCCCAACATTCCCTGCTGACAGGTGCCGCCCCCCAGCCCATAGGAGTATGTGCAGTGACAATTATCACTCTCCTCGCCCGGCTTCCCTCCCCCGAACACGAACACGGGCCAAGTGTGTGTGTAGATGCATGTCAAAGCCGGTTGCAACACTGGATTTGAACCCACAACCTCTGTGGTGGTGGGCAGGGACTTTACCTCTCCGATTAATCAAATAGTTGGGAAGCGTGTTTTATAATTTTTTATATATAGACTAATGAAATTATAATAGATTTTTTTAATTGACTAGCCCCATTTAATACTTCGGCTTACAACAGTCTTGCACAAAACTGGCAAAAATAGCCACAGTGAACGTGTATTTTAACAATTTGCAAAAGATTTGAAGGAAAACAAGTGAATTTTCAATTTCCCCCCCAAAATTGATTGTTATTGATAGTTTTTTAACAACTGATTAATTCGATTAACTGTTACACGCCTAATGTGCTTTTTCGGGAGCTGCGCTGTGTTGTCATCTCCTTACCTTGCCTGTCGTCTGTCCATACAATCCAAAGATCTCTCTCAGCCTCTCCTCGCTGACGGCTTCTGGTCTGTCGATCTTGTTGCCCAGGATCAGTATAGGCACGTTTCCAATGGTCTCATCCGTCATTAGTGCCTGGTAGAGGGAGGTTAAACAAATTGTTATTGCCTGCCCTAGTAACCATCATGGCTGGAAGCAACGGTATTATAGATAACTAAAACAAAATAATGAAAACTAGATGTGAATATTAACTGAAATAAAAATACAAAAAAACATTGTGTTAGCTAAATAAATAAAACAGATGTAGCTGTTCTTTGTCAATTTATTTCATGCAAAAGTCTAGTATTTTGGCTAGCTGTGAAAGCTACATTATCTTCCTTTTTGTGGTTGCTCTGAATACCTTAAATTGTATGTTTTTTTTATTGGACAAAAGAAAATTCTGACCTTTTTGAATTTTACCCTGACCATTAACCCATATTACAATGAGAAACTAAAACTAATGAAAACTAAACTAAATTACAAACCCACTTTAAACCTAATAAATGAAAGATAAAACTAACAACCTTGGCAGGAAGTGCCATAAATGCATTATTACCCAAACCTACCCAAACTTATCCTTAAATAAAGAACTATTATCATAAAACTTCAAGTGCTTATGTTTAGCACTGTTTCTGACTCAGATGTCCTTACAGGTGGGTGACAGTGTTCTTATTAAACTCTGGTCAGATGCTTACATCGAGTTCTGTTTTGGACTCTTGCAATCTGGGGTGGTCTGCACAATCCACAAGGAAGACAATGCCATTGATGGCAGGGAGGTAGTTTTTCCACACTCTGCGGGCTGGGTGAACACACAAAATCAAAATTCAACAACAGAGCAGGTGTATGGTGGTGTCACAAACATTCTCATACTCTCCTAAAAGGGCACAGGTGCCTCTATACTATGCATAATGTATTAGAGCCCGACCAATACATTTTTTTTGGTTACAAGTTAAATCTTCAACAATAGAAACTTGGTACATTGCAGACAATCATGGGGGGAAAAAACTATGACATTCCGTCTTCATGTGAAAAAGATATATATATATTTTTTTATATATATATATATATACACCGGTATATATATATTTTTAATATATATATACATTTCCATACATTTTTAATGAATAAAATTAATTTCATTGAGAAGGCAAACAATTTGACCAATGCGCATGTCGAGTTTCAGGTCTTTAATGAAATCTTTTTCAAATTGATCTGAAAATTTGGGTCAAAACATTAGTAATCAGTGGGTTAGATCAATCCAAAATTGGGAGTGGCATATGACTCAAACATCTGGCATCAGTCGAGCTCTAATACTATGGAGACAGCACTTCAGTAATACCATCAACACCACTTTTAAAAGCAAAAACTCTCTACAGATATGACTATATGAGATGTTCAGAATTCAAGCACATTACTGCAAAAATACCAAACAAAAATAAGTAACCTGGAATTGTAGTTTAATTTATTAGTTCAGGTTATGTTATATTATTTCAGCAAGAAATGGCCCTGAAGCTTATCGACCATCTGTGTGATAAGTATGCAAATGCATAGATACAAGTGTCAACACATCCCCATTCTTTCATCCTATTCAATTCAAGCATACACATTCTTAATCATTGGATGAGATAATTAAGCAGCTTGCAGAGCCAAAAGCACTTTTTTTAAAAGCACTTTCAACCTGCCGTCCCTATTTTAGGCATGTCATTGAAAGTTTTCAAACGTTTTCAGAAATAGCAAAAATAGCTGATCTACAATGTGTTGCGATGCGAGCCTGTGATTTGTGACACCACTCCACAAGTTAAGTATAAAATATGGCTTAGGTGGTTAAAACACCATTTGCCAACTAAATGCATATAATCACATAGGCACACGCAGACGGTCACGCACCTTGTGCATGGCCTCCAAGGTCGAATGTAGTGAAGGTCATGCCGGCGATCGTCAGCTCTTCCGAGGCTGGTAGCAAAAGAAGTGAAGTTACATCAAACACAAATATTCAACAGTACAGGGGTGGATCATATCAGCAAAGAATTTGGTCATGTGCAATCTTGTCTCTTATCTGGTATCAAGTTTGAGGGAAAGCATGAGTAAACTGAATCCAAATAAATTGTCTTTTCATCTCAACTAAAGTCACTTGTTGGTGATCATTAAACCATTGGAGAAAAAAGTATCTATGATTAAATGGCACAAATCCGAAGTGTCGTGTTGGTATGGATGGCTTTCAACAGTGCGATTGAGTGTGAACATGGTGTGGCACAGGCATAAATTAAGAGCCAACTCACTGGGATGTAAAGTTGGCACATGTTGTCCCAATCTGTCATCTTTGAGCATGTGCAGTAGCGTCGTCTTGCCAGCATTGTCCAGTCCAAGAAATACTAACTTGCCCGATTTCTTGTACAGTCCTGAAAAAGAACATCCAAGTAACATGTCAGAAATGTAGCAAAATATCAACCTGGAGACAACAACCCAACTTTGCCTGTGTAAACGGAATTAGACTATGGAAGCCTAAAAATGTAAGTAATGGCAGTCGTAGGTATTGCTTTTTGTTTGTTTTTGTATTGCCTCCATATCTTTTTGAAACTTTGCTCCCCGTCTCTTAAAAATTTGTCCAACATGTTTCTGCTGCAGGTTTCAGTGCCAAAAATGTCTCACCTTAGATACTTCATAATAATATAGTACATTAAACATCAAGGCTACACTATATTGGAATCTAAATTAAAGCGCACTGATCTGTTATACTGTATCCGTTCACTACCAAGTGGTCATACTCATGCTGTGATGCCACACCTCTGGTGACGTAAAACATAACACACAACATACTGTATATTCAGCATCCAATAAGATCTCCTATGTGTGTTTCTGTAGGACGGGGTTATGAAAGAGATTTGTATGGGGGGGGGTTTCCTATCAGTCAGCATAACGTTCCAGCTGTGGCTGTCGAGACGCTTCATACTTCATAGATACTAAGTACGTCATGGTTGCTCATCGGAGCACGGTGACAGAGCTACCCGTCTGACAGGATGAGCAGGATCGACTGCTCTGCAGCGCCTCCACATGCCCTGACACATGCTCTGACACTCAAAGTAGAGCAGTGGACTCTAGGGGTGAGGGAGTGGAGCTGCTTGACACCACCACAACACCGCCCAATTTTGCTCCACCCAGCTCATACTACAAGAGCTTTCAAATCTTAACCACTTAATATGGATGAGCGGAGTCCCTCAGGGTTTTTATTGTGGGGAAAGCTTTCGCTGAAAATAGCCGATCGACAAGCTCACAACAACGCGACGCGAGCTTGACGATCTGCTATTTTCAGTGAAAGCTTTCCCCACAATATGTGTGCTGGGGTTTAAGTGGTTAAACGATTTGGAAATCTGGTTGCATCACACACTACGGGAAAATCTTATCAGATTATCTTCTGTATAATGTTAAACCGGCACACTGCTTATTTTAAAATAATGGTGCATCTCACACTACAGGATTGTACAAGATTATCGGGCCCAGGCGAGCAACGAAGCACCTCACGTGATCTTATCTCACGAGATCAAATTGTGTAAGCAGATTGTAAATAACGGAGCCGGTTAAACGTGCGTGGTAATGGTCAAATTGTTGCGATGTATCTGTCATGTTCTTGCCAAAAAAACACACCGATAAGCCTCAGCTGTCCAACACACCACAGATTGTTTTGACTGGTCATCATGTCAACGATCCTCTCATATACTTCACGTCTGTCTCCTTGTAGTCTCTATCGCTCGCCACTTCTGCCATCCCACTCGGACAGTAATGATGTTATCATCCAGAACAAATATCAAACCTATTTGAAAATTATCAGATGGTCTGTGAGCAAATCGGGTGGCTTAAGATTGGGTCTTTGAACCTCTCAAACTACTACAGGATAATCTTGCCAGATAATCGCTCATGATCAGGCTCCAACCGTTCCTGACCCAATATCCTGTAGCGTGAGCTGGGCTTTAGCCCGTCACAGACAAATGTAACCAGCCAGGGTGCTGTGGAAATCGTGATTTGCTGCCATATTTGTCAGAGGCTTTTTTTTTTAAATACATCATGTGTGTTATTTGGTGGGCAGTCCATCCTTAGTGCCATGCACTACTACTCAGCTCACACTTTTTCTGTGGGTGGCCCAACGGAAGGCCAAACCTCAACCCTTGGTAGTCTTTACTATGTCAATGATCTCCAAAGAACGATTTATAGCTATGCTGGCTAGTTTACAATCATATAGTCAGTGCCCCCTGTATGTAATATAGTTCTTATCACTGCCAGCCCTGACTGTTTAGTCTGGGGAAGGGGTAGAGAACCACATCTGGCGAGGGCCAGCTGCTTCTTTTCACGTAAAAAAAGTTTCAATGGGAGGGCATAACGTGTGCAGAGGAACACGCCATCCCTCCCAGTTCTGCTCCCTGTTGAACAGGTTCATCGACCAACCTGTATAGGACCACCTCCTCAGCCGGCTTACGACCCGCAAACATGGCTAATTGTGTTTGTTAGAGCAGTGGTTCTCAAAGCAGTGCTTTCTTTAACCACTGTAAATAACCGATCTACAAGCTCACAACGCGTCGCGACACTAAATCGACTAACCACAATACTTTTAATACTTTGTTGTACAATGGTGTTGCGCAAAAATACACAAGATAGCCGATCAACAAGCTCGCATCGAGACGTGTTGTGAGCTTGTAGATCAATTATTTCCTGTATTTTGATTAATATTTGTAACCAATTAAAGAACTTAGTCCGATTTACTGTTGCACCTCTACTAAAATGGCAGCTTTTCCATTTTCCTCCATGAAATCTGGCAGTGGTAATCAACCGTTAAGGAGGTGATATCTGTCCGTCTGTCTGTCTGTTTGTGTTTCAGATCAGTCGGACGTACGGTAAGCCAACACCTGCACAAACTCTACTTACTACCACAAAGGGACCGTCATGGGTCCCAAGGAACAAAGCGTACTATTGTGCATGATATGACCATACCACTGGCTCACCTTTTCGGTGTACACCTGGGAGACCAGTGGTTCTAACCATTTAAAGTAGCTCTTGTGTGATTATGAAAAGTTGTAATCAGGCAGGCATCAAGACCTCTAGAATTACCACTGTGGCTCTGTTGTTGCATAATAAAGTGACACCACTTTGGCTAAATATAGGGACTCTTGGCATTTGGATAGAAATACATTTTTGTCGGAGCATTGGGATGATTCTTTAATAAACACTCACCTAAAAACTGCAGAACGCTACTGAAACCACTATAAATCCAATCAAATATGAAGGACATATCCGGAGCTGTTGAATCCTGAAATAAAAAACAGGGAGAAACATAGGTAAGGCGGAAAATATGCATACTGTAGTACTGTACAAATATACAAACATAATGACAATAATATTATAATAATGAGGCTATCACACTTTTGAAGAGATGTGGTTTGATATGCAGCACTGGGCTCACTACCTTCGGTAAGTAAATGGGTTAACTTAAAATAAGACCAACTACCTGAAGAGAGGAAAACACTGAAAACAACTTGATAATTTGCCTAGAAATGTACTGTAAACTTGTGTTATCTTGTCTTATGCTCAGTCAAACCTGTTCTTCTGACAGTAAACTCAGTCACTGCATAATAGTTCTCTCTGCTTCAAAAGGCACAAATTGTTCGGTGGCAGTCGGTTACTAGCCAGCTGAATTTATCTACAAAGTCCCTCATGGACTGGAAAACAAAACGACAAGTTTCATTTTGTCATCAAAATGCAGATCACATAGGGACACAATCATAGCCCCAATCAGTGCTGGTCATCATGGACCTCATAAATATGCTTTGTCACCAGTTTGGTGGAGAAGAGATCTGCTCAGCCTATCTGGAAGACTGTAGCAACAGGTGATAAGAGAACTGACAGTTAGTGACTGTCTTTCTATGGCACATGATAATCTTGTTCCAGTAGGGATTCTTCGGACTGTAGAACAGGCAGTTCAGAGCAATGTGCACTGTTCACAAACTGTGACCGTTTTCTAATACCTGAAGTGTGTGTGTATGTGCAGACGTGGTGGTCTGTCTGTCTGCAAAATATAGCCAGGGCATTGAAAATGCAGAATGTTATCCGAGTCACATCTTCCTGTCTTGTAGTAAATGGACCCAACCAGCAGTTGCACTTCACTTGTAACACAACTTATAACTGACTTACAGCCCATTTCAAACATACAAATTCAATAATAGACTAGTGTCTGTCCAGATGCAACACTGCAATACACTGTTTTGGTGTTTTCATGTCACTGTCATGCTTATTCTTCCACTGTATGATCCGCATGTGATCAAATGTCTCAGGCAGAAGTACTGCCCTCTCTCTTACTAATAGAAATAGGGAATTACGAAAAAAGGCAACCGAAGCAGAAGCAACGTCCTGAGTCAGGTCAGTTGTCATTTTGACATACTAGACAGACACACACTAACCCTCTCACTTTCACCTTCTTCACCATCTACTTCTTCTGTGACAGCTAGGGTGGCATCGTAACATTTCAGGCTAGGGACGACCTGTGTGCCTGGTTGCATAACGTGCAAACAGTTCCAGGGCTAAAGTATACGGCAGCCAAAGGTCAAGAACTACACGTCAGCAGCGGCTACGCTCTGGTTCAACTTGTTGCCTTCCACGCTGTCTGCCCACTACAGCTGACTGAGTGCCGCTATGCTGTGGGCCAGCACCGGAGGCCGGGGTTCCCACACATGTGTTAGCTGTGGATGCCGAAGAGAGTTGACAAAAACAAAAGTACAACATTCATAGCCTACAATAACCCCACACACACACGTCACACACACACACACACACACACACACACACACACACAATGTCTGACCTCATAACATGCACTTTTATGGAGAAGATTGTCTACTCCAGTTTTTCCAAATATGATTGTCTGACAATGAAGACCTGAGACCAGGTTCAATAAAATGTCATGGTGTAAATTCCATCTTTCAAATCATTCACTGGTTTTGAACGGGTTAATTTGGTGTTTTAACAGTGATAACGTATTGATTACCCAATAAACTGAACTTGCTCCAAAAGGGCAGATAGATTAAAGACAGTCAAACGCTGATTAAGTTTAATAGCGACAGTAATTATGAAACTATACCAAACCTTTCTGCCAGCCAAATTAATCATCGTTCTCATAAGCATTTTTAGTGTCAAACTGAAACCCTCCACCCTCTGATCAACAAGATCAGAGGGTGGGATCCCAAACATTCACCTCGCTACGGTTTGTTTTCATTAACATAACGTTACAGTTACACTATTAGATTAAATCACAGCTGGCTGCCTCAGCACCCCCACCAGCAGCTTGATATGATAATAAGTCTTGCCATCTTGAAGTTGAGTTCAGGGATAACTCAATCATGTTTAACTATGCATAGTGTATGTATACTAACAACAACCGTTACACAGTGGTTAATCAACTTGTGTGTGAAATCACCAACTCAGTAGAACGATGCAAACGTAGTTATCTAACAAATAATCATTAATTTAGCGTTATAGGTTACTCATCACTGATTATGGTTTGACTGACATGGCTGTCAAACTAAGACTAGTCTTTTAGATCCAGCTAGGTTTGTCTTTAACCTAAAGCTACCAACACAATGCTCAGTATGATTATTCCACAGGATATACAAACCAGAAATATCTAATCTGGGGACAATGGCTGACTTGATCCCATGGGAGTATGGGACAGTTGTATTTACATAATACCAGAAGAAAACTAAAAAACATATGACAACATTATCTAAAGAAGACAGGGTGAGGCTGGCTAACCAGTTAGCCATCGTTAGCATGAAGCTAGCAGCTACGTGTCATTATGTTGTCCAGGGCAAGAAGAGAGACAGGCGACGTTGCATCAACAGGCTCCAGCAGCGATGCTAAGCTAACGCTAGCTGAATCCTTAAAACTTGTATTTACTCCCGTGATATACGACGGTGTCGCTTGCCGGAAAAGAACATACCTACAGGCTAACGGTGCGTCGCACGGACCTGTTCTTCCTGGCAAGCGACGGAGGATACGTTTTTGAAGCTTTTTCTGCTTTAGCCCTGCCGCTAGCCACGTTAGCTTAGCATCGTTAGCCGCTGCGTTTCCTAGCACACAGATGCCGATGTGTCTCAAACGCACTCTTTCCTTTCCCCTCTTCTCACTTCTTCTTTTCAAGGGGTGATGACGTGTCTGTCAAACTTACCCGTTGATTACGTCTGTATAGGTGAATTCAAATGGTGAGCTTTGTTCGTGTAAACCATGAAAAACGGGGTCCCTGGATGAAAAAGAGAGTCCGCAAACTGAGGTCTGCCGCTGCTGCTGCTGTGTGTGCCTCCTCGGTGTTTTGTTACTGACTGAGCCACGACACTGCAATGGCTGTGGTGTCGCTCCAACAGCCCTTCCTGTTGATGTTTCACACTCAGCTTTCCGGGCAGGGTTACCAAAAAACACCACATCACATGAAGAAATAAAACAATACAAAATATTTTATATATATATATATATATATATATATATATATATATATATATATATATATATATATATATATATATATATATATATATATATATATATATATATGTGTGTGTGTGTCTGTGTGTGTGTATATATATATATAACACAGTATTAATAACAATGTATATTTATTATATATTTATAAAGTATTTGTATCATATTTTACATATTGTATATAACATATTATTTTGTATTATGTTATACATATTATATATAATATAATATATGAATTATATCATATACACTAGTTTATGTTTTATTCCTGAAAGCAAGAAAGACCGACAAAAGAAGCTGTGTCAACAATGCTTTGTAATGTTTGTGATTTTTTTTGTAGTAAATATTACTCCTGTTTATGAATGTTTTTGTTTTTGTTTAAAGCGGCACTAAACTTTTTTTGATGAATAAAATGTAATTTTGTCCAATATGTATGTATGGTAGATTATGTTAATACAATATAAATTATACAATTGGGGTGGTTGTATTTTGTCTCCCTGCTCTTCTATTGAGACATTTAGATCGTGTCAAAGGTCGTGTCTCACCGAGTCACCGGTGTGGGTACACGATCGGTCTCACCTAGACTGACACGAATTTGACCTGATGGTCAAGATTCAATTTATCCCCTGAGCAAGCAGGCAGGCTCTACTAGTCAAAGGAAGAAAAGAAAAATCAGCACTTGCGCAGCATACTGGGTTCAAATCCGGGGTAGAAAAGGAAAATTAGTGCAGCTTTAATGTAAAACCAAGTTTATTTCAGTCAATTGTGTGCTAACATAGTTAAAATTTCACAGGTAAGGTAATACAAAAATATATATATATAAAGAAAAGATAACCAAATTTCTGACCAAAAAGGTTTGATTATTTATTAAGCAAAAATGTAAAACAGCACAGTTACATTTAAAATACTTTGTCTAAAAGGTCCGTTCAAAAAAGTCCATTGAGGTCCTTGAAGCCATAGCTTATTACGCACCTTCCATGCTTAGATTTGTATTCACTGACATTGTTTTACATAGCAAGAGCCAGTTTAAATGTATTACAACATTGGGGGCTCTCTGATTATTAACATCTTGATCTTGAAAGATTGAGGGGCTTGCTTGACTGGCAGCCCTGGAGCCTATGAAAATCATTTATTGTTGTATTTATCTTGCAGTGGTTCAAATCCACTGACCCATTATTCTGGTTTTAAGCCTGCAAAGAGCAGTTTATTGACGAATCAATAAGCAAACGACCAGTAAATGAGGAAAACCAGGGGTCATCGCCATGCTGGCTTCTGGTGGACATTTTTGTCAAAATTCAATTTTTGCTACGGACATACACATGAGTGGACAATAATATTACCAGAAACACATAGAGAGCTATAGCCTTAAATGACATTTACAGGTCTGTTACTCTTAGTGTTCAAATGTTCACTCTCAGAGTTATGGGGGTCCTTCAAAATAAATGCTTTAGAACCACTGTCCTAGTGGACTCCTCCTAATGTGCCATAGTATCATAGTAAATCAGTGTAATACATATTCTGAGGAAAACCTGGAGACTGACATTCGGTAATTGGGTCTTATGATCAAAATCAAGAACATTATTTATAATGTTGTAATGTAAAAAACAAAAAATCTAAAATTTACCACGGACAAGGACAGGTCTTGCCACGGACACATTACAGGATCCCAATGGAAACAAGCCATAGTGCTTTCTTGGGTTCAATCCTTTTAGCATTAGATTTGTAGTAAACTGTACTTCAGTATTCAATCAATCAATCAATCAATCAATCAACCCCTGAGAAAACGGTCAGACAGACAGCATGTCTTCTTCATTCATCCCTGACTTGTTTCCAGTACACTGACATTCCTGGGAACACAGCAGAGGAAGTGCCACGTGTACATACTGCGCATGCTTGAGGAGGGTGAGTTTTTTTTCCTTCTCCCTCCCATTCCAAACTTTATTATTAGCGACAGTCAGTCAGACTACGCGAGTGTACCACATTTTTCATATTACATATTATAAAGAAACATGAATAATAATAATAATAATAAAATAAAAGCATAGACCCAAAGACGAAGCATTCAAATACAGATACAGAAAAAAATATATACATACAAATAAAATAAATACATGCGTGACAGAGTGAGGAGGTTTTGACGTTGATCCGGTTGTTCCTGGGAGATCCCAACCAGTGTTGCCATGTCGGCTGATTATAAGCTACTTTGGGCTTCTTTTTCTGTAGAGATGTTGCGGTTTTTGAGGCTTGTTTCTAAAGTGTACTTGCTTATTTATTTATTTTAATTATTATTTAAACCTGTGGTTCTCAAATATTTTCATGAAAATGTTTTGAGCATTTGTGTTGTTAGAATGTTTCAAACACGTTCCAAATATTCCACATTTTATTGCAAGAGTTTTTGAAAATAGCAGATCTACAAGCTCACAACTTGTGAACTTGTGTTGATTTAAAGTGCTTATGTTGATTTTAAAGTGCTCATGTGGCCTAAATGGCTTCTTTTGGGCTTGTTTTCCTAGACCTGGTTGCTTATTTCTCTCACATAATCTGGCCACATTGATCCCAACTTCCTGTGGAAGAAGAAGAAGAAGAAGAAGAAGGAGAAGTGTATCACATCTTGACGAGGAGGCCTGTTGGTTCCACCCGTCACACTCACAACAACACCCCTACGGAACCCGAACCCAACCAACCGGGGCGGAGGAATAATGGCGTCGTCAGCCACGGTGGTCCTGACACTGTGATGTATGCGACACTGTGGATGCCCAACAAATAGGACCCGGCTTTTTTTTGTGTTCCTCCAGTGATACGTCGTTTGTTCTGGTTTCATCATCATCAGTTAGCGAGCTAGCTAGCTAAACTAGCTAACTAACTAACTCAACTAAAGACTGCAGCAAGCAGGCTAGCTTAGCCGCTATTAGCTGGGTTCAGGCTATATACACACCGACCAAACCAAGACAGACGTGTGACTGTCCGTCAGCGGGTCGTTTCGACATGTCAGGCCCGGGCTTCAACTCCCAGAACGGGGCAGGAGGAGGACAGCCGTATGCGAACGGTGAGCAATGGAGGAGGACTGCTGGAAGCTATTTGCTAGCTAGCTTACTCCTATTCTACGGCGCCGCTTGGCGAAAATGAACAGATCTAACAGGCTCACCCAACGCGTTGTGAGCCTCTGTAGATCTGTTCGTTTTTCGACAAGCGACACCAGTGCTGCTGACCCACAGCCTCGCCAACAACCTGTTAGAAACCCCGGCTTAGCTTATAGCGTCATTCTAGCCATTTAGTGCTGAGTAAAGAGAGGACAGTGGGTCAGTCAGTGTGGGGAAGCTACAACTTTAGCCACACGACAACTGGGCAGCTAGTGTCGTCGGCTAGCGGCAACTTTCCCTTTTGGTGATTGATTGTATTTTAATTACAGACTTGAGTGTCTGGTGGTGGGTCATGGTTAAGCCAACAGGTCAAGTACTTGGGCATCTAGGCAAACAACGCCCGGCGTCGTAAAATGTCACTAATATGTCACCCTCAAGCTTAATTTAGTACTCGGAAATCGCAGACGTGCAACAAGCTCTCACGAGCTTGTAGGTCTGCTGTTTTCGGAGAGCGACATTGTCATAGCTTGTAGATATGCTCTTTTCGGCGAGCGACACTGCACAATGGTGTATAAATGAAGCACCAGTTGACTCGTATACAGTATGTGTGATTCTGATCACAGCAGATCTTATTGATCTAAGTAAAGACATGGGTCTTTTTCGTCTGGTTTTGGTCCCGTGACATTTGTGACTCAATCTTTTTTTTCCCAACATTGACAGATTCTTAGTCTATGACGAAATCCCATAGCTATGATATGAGTGTAACTTAAATTACTTTATTGTTGTGCAATACTGATTTGCAGCCTACTGTAATAATATGCTTTAAAGCCCAGTGCGTTTTTGTTTTCTGCATTTCTCCCTGTACATGTGGCATGTTGGGGATGATCCAGATTTGTTGCCAGAGAACTGTTTTTTTTTTCATGATCCGCTGGTCGGTGACAGAATGCTGACATGGCTGTTTTTTAGGTTAAACAAATATCGGGATAAAGTTATGATCAACAACAGTTTAATCACTGAGTGCGTGGGTTCTTTTTCTTATCATGTGAAGATGAGACAGTTCTAACTTGTCTTTGTTTCAAGCACTGTAAGTACTGTAGTTTGTACTAATAGTAGCTAGCTATTGATAACTTGTGAGTGATCTCTAATAGTTCATCACATTCACCTGTAATCTGTTATCTCCTTGAAGCACCAACAGTGTTCTTTGAACCCTACTTTATCTGAAAGCAATATGGAAGATAATCTAGAATTAGTTACTCAATGGTAGAGTACAGGTCTGATGCTGGATTCTGCCTCGGATTGGCTTCTGAATCTAAAACCTGTAGTAGACAAGTAGCCCAGTCATGTGAAAATGTGTCGATCTAACCCATACCCCTTAATCATTTTGGTGAATTTTCCTCACATTTTGACCAGTATCAATTAGTCTACAGTACTCATACCTTGGTTAGCACAAATTACATTTTGACTGAAGTATAGACTGGTACAAAATTCTTGGAATTCATAGAAAGTTAGGCTTCATTTGCCTTCACCTGCAGTTTCCCTTTTTTCAACCAGGCGTCTCTATTTTGGGCAGGTTCAAAATCTTTGTAAAATGTTCAAAACAAATTTTTTGCCGATCTACAAGCTTTCAACGCGTTGCATCGTGACACGTTGTGAGCTTGTAGATGGGCTATTTTTGCTATAGAGCTTAAGTGGTTAATTAGCTGAATTGTGGTTGGCCGAGAGGGTTCCTCAGCCCAGTCCGACTGGCATCTCATTGGACGACAGCTGGGGCTGACAAGCTTCCTTGCTCTTAGGAAGGATGAAGTCTTGGGAAGGATTATGTGTCTTCATCTTCGGTCATTGAGAAGAGTTGTCTTCTAATCCCACTAAACTCTACCTGAACTGTAATGTAGTGGACAGCAGCAAATCTGGTCTCATGATATGTACACTGCAAAATCCTCAGTGTTAATTTAACTTAGAGAGTGTACAAAATGTATCATGTTACATCCTCTGAATTACAAATGGATAAATGAACTGAAAGAAAAATTTACTGTGTAATTGCCTGAGTTGACACACTTACTTAACAGTTTTTTTACTAGGCTACCAGGTCCTCCAATTAAATCATAGTTCTAAATTCTGCATCATACAGTTGTCATAGTAGGCCAACTTTCATCAAAAATAGGTTTGGTGAAAATAGCATCTACAAGTTCACCTTGTAAGCTTGTAGATCGGCTATTTCTGCCGAAGAGAATTGTCGGGGAAAACGAGGAACAAGTAGAGTTCCAAATTAAGTATATACTGGAGGTTTAATTTAGCCTAGTGGTGCAAGTGTTTGCCTAGCATCCAATTCCAGTTTAAGTGCATTCTGAGGTGAAAGTTGTCAGGTGTAACTAATGTTTTGTTCAACTAAGTGTTAAATACCTGTAGCTGAACAAACACTATGGCAATGATTATTAATGGAATATAGAGCTTTAACTTTACTACTAAAAAGAAGTTGTCTGTATGGCTAGGGAGTGCATTAAAATCTAGGTAAAGGGATTACACACTCAGATATTGAGTCAGTCACCTGATCACTATATGAGTCCAATGCCCATTTGTTGTGTGTTTAAGAGCTAAATCCCAATACTCAAATTTCTGCCTCTGTCGTCCAGCGTGACCTGAAAGCGTCCCAAATGTCAAAGCCTGAAAATCAAAAGCAACTGCCTGCTTGCTCTCCTGAGCAAGCAGGCATGCTCTATTAGCTC
Organism: Gymnoscopelus braueri; assembly: GCF_963280865.1. Lineage (NCBI taxonomy): Eukaryota > Metazoa > Chordata > Actinopteri > Myctophiformes > Myctophidae > Gymnoscopelus > Gymnoscopelus braueri. Next base: position 31,484,434 of record NC_137609.1, read on the forward strand.
ACTGGTACAATTCCTGCACTTGAATGCGCAGGGGACCTGCGTTAGAATCTCAGGCAGGACATGAAAGTTAAAGAGTGCAGCTTTAATTTGCTTTTGAAGGAGTCGAGACTCGAGAGCAAGGAGAGAAGAGGCTCGCCATTGCCAAATTCTCCTCCTCCACATGACAACCCTGCGGGCTCTGGAGTGGTCCACCAATCCAGCTGTGTGACACGTCATAAGTAATTGCTATCGCTTCAAAATGACGCTGACAGAGCGAGAAGCGTTCCCATTCCTTAAAGCGAACCAGATCGAATCCTCTGTCCTGGCCTCGCCTCCTCGCTCGAAGGCACGGCTAAGGCGCGAGGAAACAAATGTGAGTGGAGGGCGTGAGGATGGAAGTTTGAGTATTGGGATCCGGCTTAGGATTCAATTTTTTTTAATTTACAAACCTCATTTCACACACTGCAGTCAATACCAAAGCTCTGCCATCTGCTGTTCAAAAGCACACTCTTTCTGACCTGTGCTTCAAACAGCATTTGGAAAATGCTTTTTGAAAGTGTAAATCCAGAGAAGATTGCTGAAGGTTTATGCATTTAGACAACAGCGTGGCAACATTTGTTATTATAGAACATTTGCGGTAAAATAAAATATGTAAAGAAGCACCGTTCACCATGTAGGAGCTCACATTGTGTGCTTGTAGATCTGCTATTTTTGAAATTTTAACTTATAATGACATACTAACACAGGTGCAAAAGTTTGAAAGTGGTTAACATGCGTTGTGTTTTTCTCCAGGTCCCTCACAGAACTCCATGGCACTGCAGCAGCCACCTGGGCCAGGATACACCATGACCCACCAGGCACCATACAACCCAATGCAGGCTAAGGGTCCCATGCCCCCTGCCTCCGGACTCTATAACTCTGGACCGTACCAGCCTTTTCCACCAGCGAGCAACTACCAACCCATGCCCCCAGCCAGTTCCTACCAGGCTGCGCCCCCCACCAGTTCCTACCACGCTGGGCCCCCCGTCAGTTCCTACCAGGCCGCTCCAGGTCAGCCACTGTTAACCAGGCCTTTAATGGGAGGTCCACCGCCCCATACCCCTCCTCAGTCTGCCAGCCCCAGTCCGGGGCCGCGGATGCCCCCTTCGCAGGCCACCCCTCCGCCCCCTGCCCAGGCAACCCCTCCACCCCCTGCCCAGGCCACCCCTCCGCCCCCTGCTGTGTCTGCTAATAGCTACTACCCAAACCCTCAACAGCAGCAGCCTCTGGCTCCTGCCTGGCCCTACGGCCCTGCCCCTCCAGCAATGGGGGCGCCCCCTTCCATGAGCGCACCAGCCCCTGTCCCCATGGGTAATCACGTGAACCTGGCGGCGAGCTCGGCAGCACCGCCGCCTCCACCATCGTCAGCAGGTTACATCTCAGCACCAGCAGCTCCTGTACCACACAGCGCCACACTGCCCCCAGGGCCAGGCCTCCACGGATACACCCAGCCAGGTAGGACACAGGCCAAAGACACAACACAGCACAGCCAATGTGTCACTGTTTTATTGATTTAATTGCAATAAGGTAAGGTAATGCTTTATTATCCCTAAGAGGGCAATTTGGTTTACAGCAGCAGTAAAACACACACAAAAATCAATGGAACACCACTGTTCAATAATAGACATACATTAAGACAGATGTACAACTAACGCCTCGTCATTGACGGCATTGTCACCAGAACTATCGGAGAGCAGTAGGGAAGCAAGAAATTAAATGGGAGGGCACCGTGTCGCATCTACAAATGATCACAGACTCGCATGATTTAAAATCGCTGTTGAGATAAAAGACCCTGTGTTATCTGTTGTTGAAACCTAGGGTGGCAAAACCTCCAACCTAAGGGGAGCATAATAAACTTACTTGTGTAAAGGGTGATGGGAGTCCCATATGATTATCTGAGCTTTCTGTGTGACTCTGGTTTGGTACGCCTACACGCCAAAGATCGTTAAGATTCTCAGAATTTCTCACCAGTGGCCATACGGCACATCTTGACAATTCTACCCAATGTGTTTTTTTTCCCCCTCTAAGATTACCAAAATAAAAGATCATGGCAAATGTTAAAACTGACTCGGTGCATGAAGTATAAAACACTTTCAGCAGAGAGACTCTTAAATAATACAATAAATCAGTGTTGGCATCAAGTGCATTTCCAAGGACTATCTATCTAGTAAAGAAAACTGCACTTAGAGAATCAATCATTTAATATTTACCAAGAAAAGGCACATGGGAACATATCAGAAGACTGTTCGGATGATATCTTCATTTTAAAATCAAGGAAATCTAAATGTAACACCTGTTGGGTCCTTATTAACAGCATCTTATTTTTTCTGTCTCCTTGACCTGCACACTGCCAACGCTGATCATGCCATTTCCTTCCTTTTGCTTCCATGATGTGTTTTATTATTATCTCAGTCTGACGTTGGAGCTGGACATTGTCCCCTGTTTCCACATATTGACCAGGTTGGATGTCCCTCCCAGGCTTTCTAGTTGTACCCAACATTACATTACAACACTACAGGAATTTCACTGTGCTTTTCTGCTTTATGTACACTGTAAAATCCTCAGTGTTAATTTACAGAGGCTACCAGCCTTTTTAACATGTGGGTCCTTTGGCACTATTACTTTTAGATGATTTAATTCCTTGAAACACATTTTTGATATGTTATTGAGATATATCGACCTATTCGTGATTGTTATTGACTCCTGATACCTCTCAAAACACTTCTTAAACACCTGGAAATCACACAAAATGTACAACACTTCATCTGTTCTGATGTTGGTGTTCTCACCTACATTTCATAGTTTAGGAAACTTTAGGTCATTGTGTCCTATGCTTATACCCCCCTCTCAGTCCCATGCATATGTACACTCATAGCCACTTTAATTAGGTACACCAGTTGATTAATGCAAACAACCTACTCCTCCGTACAGAAAGTGAGGGAGCTGTATATAAAGTATCGTATGCGGCTAAGAGGTACAGTTTCAGTTCCACCATACATCACAATGAGCACCGAGCAGGTGACGTGATCTAAGTGACTTTGAACATGGTATGATTGTTAGTGCTAGACGGGGTGGTTCCAGCATCTCTGAAAGAGCTACCCTCCTGTACAGCACTTGTTCTTCAATGTGGGGATTCCAGGGATTCCCCAGCTAAATGATTGATAGTTATGAACCAAGTCTCAAGTCTGTATAACTCATAGATTGTACAATTGGAACTAAGGGGAAAAGACCAAGGGTCCATTTAGTTCTGTCGGTACACTAAACTCTCAGAGTTAAATGAACACTGTCTTTTACAGTGTAGATGTGCGTCCCAGAGATTGAGGGGAGGGGGGGGAATGGAATGGAGGTCTGTGGCGTATGCATGTCAAACTTCCTTGAAATTAAAAAGGTTGATAATCAGTGCTGTACAGTGTGTAGAGTTTACTGCGACTGAATAAACCCAACACCCAGTCCCTCTTAATGAGAGCGGTGACTGGATGATGACACCTGCCTGATACTCAATAGGTGTGTACCTAATAAAGTGGCCTTATGGATTATGGTACAATGGACCTAAGTTACAAAATCTAGGTGACAACATCTGAATTGCATTTTGATGAAGTGTGATAAGTTTTGTGTAATTTCCTGTTGTCAGATGTGTTTTGAGACGCATCAGACTTAATCATGAATAGCAATAGTGAAAAATCACCCACATGTCAAAAAGGCGTGTATGCTTTAATTCTGACAGTGTGCATGATTTTGTGGCAGTTATATAGGTTACAATGATGTCTGTTTTTTATGTAGTAGTAAAATATGTGAATACTTGTCTTGAGAGAGTACACCAGAGAGTGAAATTTGTCTAGTTTGTACTGTTTAATTGTATTGGACGTTTTGTCCAGCAGTAGCTGTGTTAATTTGTGTAGGCTTTGATAGGATATCATGGCTAAACGAATACAGCATTGACACTAAATTACAGCGGTAGCTCAGAGAAAGAGAGAGCTCTCGACAGCGACGATATGTCTTTCACTAGTCAATTATATTGGACGGCATTTGTAGAACTAGTATCCGCGTTTGCATAATTTGCATGATTTTGAGAGACAGGAAAGCAAGGGCAGAGAGGTGGAAAGACATGACACCCAGGTCTCCAGCTGGAATCGAACCGGGGGACATCATGTTCATGTGGTTGACACACTTATCTGGGGGTGACCCTGGTCAACGAAGTGTAGGGTATAAGTGGTTAAGCTTAATGTTGCTGAGCTGGTCAGCTCATATCTTAAAGGCAATTTTACCCTTGGGTCCAGTCAGTGTAGGTCACACTGAAATTACATTTTAACATTTTAGGCATACATTACAGCTGACGGTCTTAGGCTTAACAGTGTACCAGATGTAGAATAAGCTATAATACCTACATTGCCAACATTGCAGAAACTCTGCTGTAAGGCATACAACCCGCATCCTCTAAAGCCTTGAAACACACTAGAAAACATTTAATTCTGTGAAAAAGCCTTGACACCACACATTTAATGATGTTTAAAGCTGTTGACAAGTACGCTCCATCACAGACTACAGGATCTGCCATGTTCAGATTTATCCGGTAATAAAAAGACATGTTTCATGTAATAATCGTGACTGCACCGAGTGGTATGAGGGTTGATCGAGATCCCAAACCTCCACATACTACACGATAATGTCCTGGCTGCCATGGTGACTTGCCCTAATTTGTGCAGACCAGTGCAGATCTTGAATATCAGTTGTCCTGGCCAAATCGGGTTATGATCAGGGTTTTAAATCTTCATGTGTATTCTGCCCAGCATAAGGCTTCGTGGTCATTGCCTGCTGGAGGCTCATCAGTAAAGTCAGTCTGGGTAGGCTTGGTGTTTCTAGAAAATGTTTCAAATTGCTTGACTGCTGACATAAGCTCGGTGAGAGAGCCATTGGTTCTTCTCTGTCTTCCCTTTTTAAAAGACAGGCGTTCAATCATTTGCTACCTTACTTCTATGTTTAGGCGCTGCCCCAGCAGTGGGCTGCACCATGCCAGATGAGGGCAGAATTCTTATAAAGAACAGTTCCAACCTGTCCTGCTTGGTTGCAGTAAATAGTTGCTTCAATCCCAGGCAAACACTGTGAGTGCTGAGCAGCTGCCAAGTCCATGGTCTCACCAGTCACCACACACTGCATAATGCACTCACCTTGACAGTAGCAAACATTGAGTCCAGTAAGCTTAGTTGGCATGCTATTGTGTCCATGGCATGGCTGGGTGATATGACTTCAAATCAATTATCACCATCATTTCAAACCTTTGCCTCGATAAAGATGAATGAAAAATAGTGAAAATGGCAGATCTACAAGCTCACAACGTGTCGCGATGCGACGCGGTTGTAGATGGGCTATTTGCAAAATTTTTGTACGCCACCGTTGTGCAATGAAGTATGATAAATACAGGGTTAAGTGGTTAATCAAAGTAATTGATTTAATCGATTAGATTAACTTTTTTTTTTGATTTGTTGATATACTATATAAGAGAGAAATTAAAAAACTGCTTCTCTATTAACCAATAATAACGTACATTGGTTATTGTATTTTAAATATTACAATATTGTTTTGGTTAATTGCACAGTCCTAGTCCATAGGCGAAGATAAAGAAGTGCATTCCATCCATAGCAGCATAACTTGCTGACACCCGATGACACTTGTTGCCGCAGGGTATAGTGACACATACTGTAAGTGGGGTGAACAGAGATGAGGGGTGATGGCAGACTAGCAAAGTGATCAAACAGCGAGACATGCAGATGGAGCTGGAGTTGAGAATACAGCAGCGCACTGAAGCAACGTGCAAGAAGGCTTCATGAGAAATACTCTGAACATAGACACGGTCATGTAGCACCACTATATTATTGAACTTATGACTCGCTTTTGGAACGATGGCGATGCTGATGGCCGTGAACACAATAATTGCATGCGTAAGCAGCTGGTGAACGCCTTTTACCGATCAGACTGTCCTGTGCCTAGTTTTAAGCTTTCATTGCACAAAATGTCATTGTAATGTTTTGTTTGGTCATTTCCTAGGCACCATTCCCCCACCAATGAATCCCATGGCCCCTCACACTTACCAGCCAGGCAGGCCTTCCTACGGACCCCCACCCACTGGGCCCCCACCAACCATGAAATCCACCCCACCTCCCACTGGACCCCCAATGGGCAATGCCACACCTCCGCCCCACAAGGTTGATGGTAAGTCTCTGAAAGTGTGCCTTTTTTGCATCCATTTTCTTGCCGTGGCTTTGGTGTTATGATTTGGAATGATGGAGGTACAAAATTGCATTGTGTGTGGATTTGTGCTGATGCTGATTTGTACAGTGATACGGTTAAAGACGAAGCCAAAGGAATACTAACAATTGGGATCCTACCGATATTGTGTCAGTTTGGAGTCAGGTGGACAGTATGTCTGATTGTCTGACTTGTCCCCTCCCCTCCCATCTCTCCATGCTAGCTCAGTATGGGGGTGCTGCTAACAGCATTCAGTCCCCTGCTGAGCCCGAAACCCAGGAAGGGGATATTGAATGTCCAGGTGTGATCACGTCTATTACTAGTAGCTACGTGTTGTGGTAGACGTTAATGTTAGTGTTGTCCTTCTTGTCTTGTGCTGTTTTTACTTGTTGTATGTAAGGATGCACCAGCACCCATCATTAAGCTTTTTTAAAGTGATTCGGCCATTGTGAATTTCTCTTCTGTTGCATTTTACTCAACTAATCCAACAAAAATGACAAACGGTCCTGTTTTACCGAGGTATTGCCCCGTCAGTGTTGGTGCATCCCTAATACTTCTGTTGATTGTGGCTAATCATTATTTGTTTAGTTTCAACACGTCATTTTAGGCTGTATACTTTTATAACCGTTAACGAACTTGATAGATTAGATGCTGCCTAGATAAGCCGTTTCACCATACAGGCAAGTTCCATCGTCTGTCATCGTTGCTTTTTGTCCGTCTCCATCTTTTCCTGTCGTTTTCGTTGATAGTGCATTTAATAGTAGCTCCATTATCATCTAGCTCATTTCTTTACAGCCCTGTTTGTGTATATCTAGTTAGTAGTAGCTTATGTATAATAAGCTACTAGTTCTCAGAAGTGTTACACACATCCATTTTCATTTCTCTTTGATCTTGTGTACAAGAAGCTGCCGGAGGCAGTGTAACCGGTTGTGTCACTGACATTATTCACACTTACTAACTCTGGTGTTTGCACTCAAACAGGACTTGTGGCTGGCAATGGACCACAACCCCCAAACAGCTTCAATCACATGGACAACAAATTGGGTAGGTTTGGTTTTTGTTGTTAACCACTTTAGCCCTATATTCAAAAATGTGCACAAATGGCCGATCTACAAGATCACAACATGTCTCAATGCACAGAGCATTGTGAGCTCTTAGATCTGCTGTTTTTGACATTTTATGACATTTAAAAGATTTAAAATATTTTTGAAAATGTTTTCGCCTGTGGATGACATGCCCAAAATAGGGATGCCAGGTTGAAAGTGGTTAATTTGACTGCTTTTATGCAAAGTATTATCCTAATAATGCAGCGGTAGGTTTTCTACAAAAAACCCAAACAAACTGTCAGCCTGAACAAATTGTGTCTCTCTACGTTCCTCTGTTTTCCAGCCGGCCCACCCCAGCCGGGACCCCCAGGTCGACACCTGGGCCACTACCCGTCCCTTCCTCCCGGGTACCAGAACACCTCGGCGCCCCCCAACGCTTCTCCCATGCCACCTGCAGCACAGCCCTTCACACAGCCTCAGCCCTACCAACAGGTGAGACAGATGACAGGAATAGTTTGATTGAAGCACTACAGTGTTTTCCTGACTCTGCTTATGTGACTGTTTACCCTGTGGTTTGTTGACTAGAGTTCATTCCATTTACTCTGATTTGTCGCTCTGGATAAGAGTCTACTGTGTACTAAAGGGCTACATTGTCATTGTAAATTTTGCATACACAGTCCGTCCCCCCCTTTACTTCTAGTACGCTTTTGCATTTTTTTAAACCATTTGCATAATAGTAAGCAATAAAAGGCTGTTTGGGTGCCTGGTTAGAATTACAATGACACTGTATAGTTTTAATGAAGTAAGAATGTAATATTTTAAGTGTTTTTTGTAATATTTCTTGACTACTTAGGCCCTATTTAATACTTTGTCATACGATGATGGGAACAAGCACAATCTACAAGCTGATGATCGTGATGATCTACAAGCTCACATCACAACACTTCACATTGAAACACGTTGTGACTGTGAGCTTTTATAATTGCTATTTAAAACTGTAGCTTTTTTGGGGACAATTTTTTTAATATTTTGCCTAAAATATGTTGAAGGTACTTGATCAAGTTAAAAAGTTATTTTGAGACTATTTCTTTCTGTAATAGTCCTAATTCATAATTTTTTACTTGGCCATTGATGCTAGCACGTATAAAGCTTGTTAGATGAAAGTATTGACCAAATGGAATATACTGTATGTAAGCAATACCGAAGACAAGAGAGGCAGTTGTTAATTGTGCAATATGACGATGGTGTTGGATTCCAGTAAGCCAAATGATGCCTTTACCCTGTCCATGTGTCTATGGTATCTTAACTATGTTTGTACACAGCTATTGCGGCAGGTGAACGGTTTCTATGTTATGTCATTGCAGCCCAGCCTTCTTGGCCAACTGGGAGCTGCCGTAGACGCAGTGGGTTGTATGTATTCATTCTCATGTTGTGTGGTCGTCTCTCCTTTTTAGCCACCGGGCGGCCCTGGGCCAGCTCAGCTGAGCCCGTCCCTGGCTGGGCTGAGCCTCCAGTCCAGCACCCCAGAGTCCCTGAGAGTAGTCAACCTGCTCCAGGAGAGGAACCTGCTCCCCCCGGGCCCTGTCCCTGCTCCTACGCCCTGCCTACCCCAAGACCTGCAGAAGATCAACTGCAACCCAGAGTATGTTTAGACCCGAGGCCGGCTCTACAAATGCCTTTTGAATCAGTAGTTCTCAAACTTTTGCGTGCCATGTACCCCCAAATTGAATACAGGATGCTTGGGTTCTTAACAAGGCTTTCTTTTCAGTTTTTCGATTGACAAAGCATAAAACATTTCTTTATGCTGCAAACACCATGAATTTACTTACATCCATTGTGTACGGGGTCACATGCCCAAAAAGACTAAAAGTATTAGATTGTAGATCTGTCACTTTGTCGCAAGCCTTGTGTTTCTGTTTTGGGCATGACAATATAGACAAACATTTAAAAAAAATGTGTGTTAAAAAAGCCTAATGACATGCCCAAAATAGGGACTCCAGATTGAAAATGCCTACGGTTTGACTCGCAGAGACAATACTACAGGACTTTGCCTCGGAATAGTTTATTAGTCAGAAATGACATTTAGGCTAAAAAGATAACACAAAAAAGTGCTGGGGACTTGTTTCCATTGTGGTCCTATGTATTGAATTCCTCAACATGACTTATTAACACATTAATATATGTCATCAAATACAAATAACTATATGTACAAAGTGAAAAACGGCTGCAGTGAATGGTGCCTCCTTTCGTTGGGAAATAAAATCTACCTCTTGTGGTCTCCTGATAGATGTTTTTTCAGACCAGTTTAGAAAGAAACCAGTGATTCACATCTTGTAATGGATGGTGTCGGGGCATTCGACATTGTGGTGGCAGAGTAGTAGAATGGGAATTTTCCCATGTTTGTTCTAAATTTGAGGGGGTACCATGTTGTGGTTGCTCCCTCTGGTGTTGTGGGTGTCAAAGATGGAGACAAACAGCTGGCAAGGTTTCATGCACCACACTGACGCACTCTGCTCTTTGTCTCTCCAGGGTGTGTCGCTGCACGCTGACCAGCATACCTCAGACTCAGTCTCTGCTCAACAAAGCCAAGCTGCCCCTGGGCCTGCTGCTACACCCTTTCAAAGACCTCTCGGTAGGTGACACCACCACCACGCACACACTGTACTGCTGCTACACCCTTTCAAAGACCTCGGTAACACCACCACGCACACTCTGTACTGTACAGCAGAGGTTCTCAAACCTTTTCATGTCAAGGACCAGTGTTGTTTTTGGCAGGCATTTTAGATTTAGTCTTAGTCTTAGTCTTTTGGACGAAATGCTTGTTAGTTTTAGTCACATTTTAGTCATTTCTATCCTTGATAGTTTTAGTCTAGTTTTAGTCGACAAAAACTCAAATTGTTCTAGTCTAGTTTTAGTCGACGAAAACTCAAAAAGGTTTAAGTCTAGTTTTAGTCGACGAAAACTCAAATGGTTTTAGTCTAGTTTTAGTCGACGAAAACTCAAATGGGTTTAGTCTAGTTTTAGTCATTGGTTTTAGTCAAACAAATACAATAAAATAATGTATTTAAACTAATTTAATTAGGTCAATATACATATTGTATTTAAGATATGACTGCTAACAGTATTATCATAAAATATATCCAATTTTTTAGGGGATAACACAATAGGATACAACATGTACTGTGTTACAACACATACTGTAATTCACACATAATACTGCATGTTCGGAAAATAGAATAGCCTAGATCAGGTTCTCATTATCAACTTTTTTTTTTACCAGTACCACCCAGAAAATATTTGTCTCTCCAAGTACCACCATTATGACTGATGTTAAAATACAGTAGCGTACACTTGCCCCATCCTATTCATATGCACAATTCACACAGGAGGCAAATATATTCCTACTAAAAATTTTGTATTTTTGACAGTTGTGTACATTATGGTAGCACTAAACTGGCACTTAAACTCATGCAGTTGAAAGAAAAACGTCTTAATAGCTTAATAACCACATGGTACCCTCTTTCTAAGCAATGGAAAAATTAGAATGTACATGTACTGTACTGTACATAGTGTATGTAAGAACTAGGTATATTAAGTTACTGTACTGTTGAGTTCCAAGGATTTACTCGTCACGTCACAGTCATAGGCACGATGCAAACAACCATTGAACCCCTACGTCACTGACGTACCCCTTTTTTCACTTGCTTTCACTTGCCCCTGTCCAGCCAAAAAAGCCTGCATGTTTTACTCATAACAATCCATAGCCTTGATACAAGGCTAAACAATCCAACTTAGCTTAAGCCATTGGTTCTCAAAGTGGGGTCCGGGGACCCCCAGGGGTCCTTGAGGGAGTTCCAGGGGGTCCCCAGCTAAATGATGGATAGTTAGGAACCAAATGGACCCTTATGGGTCTGTAACTCTGAGAGTGTACAAATGGAACCAAATGGACCCTAACAGGTTTCCATTTGTACACTCTCAGTGTTAAATGAACATTGATTTTACAATATGAATTGGGGTCCCAGAGATAGAAATGCCATAAAATAGGGGTCCGTAGCCTTATGCATGCCAAACTGGGGGTCCTTCAATTAAAATGGTTGACAATTGACTGCTAGAGCTGTAAAAATCATCTCTTATGAGGGGGTCCGTGGCATGTCTTTTCAAATGGGGGTCCTAAGGGCTAATAAGTGTCAATTTGGGGGTCCTTAACATGAAACAGTTTGAGAACCACTGGCTTAAGCACGCCAGCTTTAGCCTGAAGCTAGCGTCAGATGTTATGGAAAACTTTTAGGAAGTAGGAAAAACATTACCACGGGCCAATTGTCGAGTAACATTGACTTATTATGTCAGTAAATGGACTGCCGTTAGCTTACCGTTGCAAAAATAGTAGGTGTCTCTTATCTCCCTCTCCCGTTAGGTTCATTAGGTTTCCTTTCAGATGGATTGTAAAGTAGTATGTATGTCCATAATATATCCATTCTTCTTTTCAGACCACCTAACCCATTAAAACCTAATAACATGCCCACTATCATAACTTAAGGCAGCTAGGCAACTCGCGTCTTCACGTTCATAACAACAACAACAACTACACGTGAAGCCGGTATCAGTGTTGCTGCCAGATTCTGTGAAAGAAACAAGCAACCAGGTCTAGGAAAACCAGCCCAAAAGAAGCGACTATGGGCCACATGAGCACTTACAACTTAGTACTTAAACCTACTACTACTGTATACATCGGTTATTTGAAAATAGCAGATCTACAAGCTCACAACGTGTCGCATCAAGGGCGACACGTTGTGAGTTTGTAGATCTGCTATTTTCAAATAAAGTTCTTGGTGGAAACTTATAATAGAAAAACATGGCAACACTGAAAAGACCGTTCCGGTATCCCAGGCTCCCAGCCAATCACAGAGCCGGATGTTGCTATGTATCCTAGAATCCTCCGTGTGATTGGCTACTATTCCCCCATTGAAATAATATCGCTATATTTTGATCTCTTCAATGCATTTTGAACGTCCCACCCAATAACATTTTCGTCTTGAACGTCCCACCCAATAACATTTTCGTCTCGTCGTCGTCTCGTCGACGAAAACACACATTCGTCTCGTCATATTTTAGTCATTAAAGAGCTATGTTTAGCACGTCAACGTTACGTTGTCGTCATGAAAAAAAGGGGCGTTGACGAAATCATATCGTCTTCGTCATCGTTGACGAAAACAACACTGTCAAGGACCACCAAATGTATCTGTATTTGGCTAATTTAAATTAATAAAGTGTACCTCGGCACATGGTCTGAGAACCACTGTAGTACACCCTTTAGGCTAAGCTTACATTTAGTCTCTTTGCTAAACATAATACAGTACTTGACTAAGGACGTGCCTCAAGGAAAATTCCACTGTCAGAATGATGACTTACTCATTCCTGTGTTATTCAAGAATAGAGACGATGCACAACCAGTATTGCCATTTCTGATGATTTGAGCGAAATTAATTTTGCCTTCTGAGATTTATGACCAAATGCTTTTTTTTTTGTCCCGGCAGCAACTTCCTGTGGTGACGTCCAGCACAATAGTCAGGTGTCGTTCCTGCAGAACCTACATCAACCCTTTTGTCACCTTCCTAGACCAAAGGAGGTGGAAATGTAACCTTTGCTTCCGGGTCAACGATGGTAATATCAAATGAGTGTTGTGTTTCTAATGCATTATTACTAATTCAATTTCTAAAGAAAAGAGAACGCATGTCACAAATACTTACTTATTCTAAAAGAAATTGTGCTAGTTTGAGTTTTGTTTTTATGCCTCTTCCACATTGTGCATTATGGATGAAAATGGCTTTAGCTGATAAAAGAAATCATATTAAGTTCTACAAGCTGGTTGGTTAGGCTAATAGTATTATCTCAAGAATGGCTGTTGGCTCACACAATTTTACCGTTGTACTGTGCTATATCCATGCATGATGCAGCATTCAACCTATGTAACATTTTACGACTGGGACACTGACCTCAACGCAATTTGTCTGTTTGTCTGGCTGCAGTACCTGAGGAGTTCATGTACAACCCAGTTAGTAGGCAATATGGAGAACCACACAAAAGACCTGAGGTCCTGAACGCCACCATCGAGTTCATCGCTCCCTCAGAATATATGGTATGGTTTTGCTTGCCTGTTCTTGTTGCATACAGAGTTATAGACAGAAACGGAACTGGGCTTGTTTTGTTGCTATGATTTTTGAGATCTTGCATCATATTGTTTATGATGAAAATACATTATTTGTTTCTATATCATGGTTTACCGAGTGGTATATGTGGCATAGTGCATGATTGTGTTTTTTTTTTAAACACACACACACACACACACACACACACACACACACACACACACACACACACACACACACACACACACCCCTCCTCTGTAAGACTTAAACGTTTTTTTGCATGCATCAATACTGTCAAAACCACACAGGAAGTTCTCTCGTGTGTTTGTTTGACTTAACTCTATGAACATCTGTTCCACAGCTGCGACCGCCACAGCCTGCTGTTTACCTGTTTGTTCTCGACGTATCCCATAATGCAGTGGAGACGGGCTACCTGGACGTGGTCTGCCAGTCATTGCTGGACAACTTAAACTCGTATGTCCATCCTTCGTATGCATCTCACTTTGTTATACATGTGTATGTGATGAGAGTGAGACACCTGCCAGTGCAGAAGACCTAGTTTGACCATATTTCATTTCCTCTGTCTTGTGTTATTAAACTAGGGTTTACACTTATGTAGAATCCTGGCTTTTATCACAATGTCACTTCATTATGCATAATACAGATATGCCACTGTTCATAGGCCTGCATGCATTTATTGAAACTGTTGGTCTGTGTATGCAACAACAAATGGTCACTGCTGCCAGAAGAAAATGTAATAATTTGATGACTGGCAGAGTCTCTGGGGAGTCTACTGAGTCTCCTATTGACCGATGACCCGGTCATCAAATTATTGGCTTAGGAATGAAAAAAGAAAAAAAGTCATGAATTCAAGGCTTCATGGGGTGTGTAATTGATAGGAAATAAGGCAGAATTTCTTGTTGTCTGTCCTGACAGTTGTGGTAATACAAAACGTATTTGTTAGTGCACAGTGCACACACCTCTTTTATCTGTCTCGCTCTTCTCGTCTGCTCTAGGCTCCCTGGAGACTCGCGGACAAAGGTAGGCTTCATCACGTTTGACAGCACCATCCACTTCTACAACCTCCAGGAGGGCCTGTCTCAACCACAGATGCTCATCGTGTCTGACATTGAAGGTGAGAGGCAGGTCGATGGCGAGCACGTTGTCCTCATCATTAGGGTTGTGTACGGAACTCTGTGCTTTTAAGGGTACCGCCCAAATTACCTTGTACCTACTAGGGCTGTCACAATTACACAATTTAAGTTGACTATTAATTCACTCAAATAATTGCGATTAAAGATTTACTTGTGTGTTTGGCATTGAACATCGGAACATTATGAATACTTTTTAACTTCTGTTTGCCTTTTAGGCTTCGTAATCAAAAATTGCACTGGGCAGATATGACAAATAACTTAAATATACAAAGAAATTATTGACATATTTAATAATTGTATACATGTGAAAATAGCAGAAAATAATTGCGATTAGACAATTATGTAATAATTGTGCCTAGTACCTACAGTACCTATTCACGTTAGATCAATTTTGGTACCTTAAGAGCAGGTAAAAACAACAACTGAATGGCTTGCAGTGATGCTCATCACTCAACTTCAAAATTTCCAAAATCAAAAGTGTGCCCCGAAAAGAACGGACAGACAGACATCCATGGTTTTTCAGTTTTTGACAACTGTTGGTCCGACTGAATTCTTACTCGGCACTGCACACCCCCGGGGTGCAGTGCCGGTTTGAGTTTGAGGTCAATCGGTCGTACAAGTTATGCCCGGGACGGTCATATAGAGTACATAGACACACACACACATTTTGTGAATTTATAGTAGGATTCCCGAGCGACAATAATAATGTTCAACAAAAATGTTCTAAATAATGTTCTAAATAAATAAATAACAATGTGGGAATGTGAACGTTACCCGACATCAAAGCTGTTCCACTCGAGCCGCATGCTGATGTGCACTTCAAACATCTGGATACATCAGACATTCAGAAAGTGGCCTACTTCCAGGCTTTCAATTAAAAGTTTCACAAATGTGAAATATCCAAAACACTGGTCAAACTGAATTATTTGATATTGAGTACTAGTAGTGCCAGCAGTCACAGTAGACCCCCCCCCCCCCTTTTTTTTTCTTACTGAATTTAGTAGCATTATGCGCAGCAGCTTCCACAACTACTATCTTTCTGTCTGTAGCATAGTGGTTGTCAAACTTTTAAATTCCATGGACCCCCCATAACCCTGAGTGTGTACAAATGGAACCAAGAGGACCTGTGAGGATCCATTTGGTTCTATTTGTATATTCTCTGAGTTACAGATCTGCAAGGGTTCATTCAGTTCCAAACTGTCAATAATTGAGCTGGGGACCCCCTGAAACACCCTCAATGACACCTGGGGGGTCCCAAGACCCCACTTTGAGAGCCAGTGCTCTGGCACATGTGACTTCATGTCAGCTTCATTGTTTAAATATCCCTTAAAAGTGGATGTATTTGTTTTGCTTAATCTCCCATAAATATGGATCTATTTGTTTTTGATTAATTTCCCATAAATGTCGATCTATTTGTTTTGATTAATCTCCCATAAATGTGGTTGTATTCAAGAGGTTCTATATGCTGTAGTGTGAACAGATATAGCCTGACTGGTCTTTTCTTCTTCCTCCACAGAAATATTTTTACCTACACCAGACAGCCTTCTAGTCAACCTCAATGAATGCAAAGAGGTGAGGGACCCGTCCTTAACTCATTGAGTGCCATTGACGTGTTTCACGTGTTTTACCGCAATGGCACAACGTGCCAATGACGTGTTTGGCGTGTTTGTTTTTTTTTGGGGGGGAAAAAACGTTCAGAACCCAAGATATCACCATTTGAAGATTTGCTACTCCATTCACTTCTTGTTTAACTTATTACTGAAAAAGGCTGTATCTCTCGGCTCCTGAGCCCTTTTTTTTTTACTATGTATTATTCAATGTTATTAAGATATTTTCAAAAGGCAGACAATTAATGTCAACGACATTTAAGGTCCGATTATACTGGAGATAAATATTCTGTGACTACTTGAAAAAAATATAAGAAAATTGAAAAATTTCTGGCACAGTTCGCAATTATTTTTTTATTTCATTGGCACTGAAGGACTAACTATGACTATATTGTTTACCACTGTCTGCATTGTAGTTGGTGTAGTGTAGTGGTGTGCCATCCTCTTGAGTTAGAATGATTTTTTTTTAAACAATATAGTTATAGTGCTTGGCGTGGATAGCCCTTAAATTAAGCTATAGTGTAATTATCCTGTGCATGAGGGTGATCATCAGCCACCTTATCCACTTAAGCCTTATTACTTTGTTATAGCCGATCTACAAGCTCACAATGTGTTGCAATGCCTTTTTATATGTTTTGTACATTTTAGATTTATTTTATTTATTTATTCTAGCCTATAATGACATGCCTAAAACAAGGATTCCAGGTTGAAAGTGGTTAAAATAGATGAATCTGGGACGTGGTGCATGGCTCTGTGTACAGTATATTACAGACTGATTTGATTATTGAACCATGGTAACATGAGTTGCCATTTTCCAGTGAATGCTGGACAATGGCCTTCTGGTCTTCTTTACAAATTTAATTTAGTATTACACATATTGTATATGTCCAGCCCAAGCCTTATAGATGGACCATGTAATATAATAAGGTTTATGTTGTTCATAGAAAATGATGATTGCAGGGTGTGTGGTTTGGTCACACTTTTGTGGGGGGGTGGGGGAGTGCAGCTGCAAATATAAATTAGTCCAGCGATGCAACATAAACTAGTACATGTACAATTGTTTCACTCCTCTGCCTTTGATTTCAGGAGCACTTTAAGATGTTGGGGGCCATTGTTAAACATGTCCCCCTTTACATTTCTAAGATACACTGCACAGTAATGTCCTCAGTGTTCATTTATCTCTGAGAGAAATTAAACCAAATGAACCAGAGAGAGTGAGAGGAGCTGACAGGAGGATCATTGATGGACTTTCCCACTTTGTGTTTCTCCAGCTCGTGCAGGACCTACTGAAAAGCCTGCCCCAAATATTTGAGAAAACCATGGAGACCCAGTCGGCACTGGGTCCGGCCCTGCAGGCAGCCTTCAAGTTGGTGTCGCCCACAGGAGGTCGCATGTCCATCTTTCAGACGCAGCTGCCCAACCTCGGGGTGGGGACCCTCAAGTCCAGGGAAGATCCTAACCTGCGGGCATCTGCCAAGGTAAGGGGCCCTGGGTAGGATAGGAGAGTTACTTTTCTCATTGATGGCTGCCATAGATTAATCTCAATTTCAAGTATAAAGCAAATGAACAACAAGGCTGAGGTTTTTCAGCAGGTTTTCTTTTGCTTGACTGTTGATTTTGAAAAATAATAAAGTGGAACTTGGAACAGCAAATATTATGCCATGACTCATAATGGCCGTTAATCCTCATGATTGCCACAGGCACACTTTGGTGAGTGACAGGGACAGGACTTAGAATTCAGTCAGTGATTAGATAAAATATTCCTGTCTTCAAATGAGAGATTGCTTGTCAGTGTGTTATAATTGGTAATGCATGCTGCTCTCTTGTTGTAGACAATAACTGCAGCTATTTGCTCATTTCCTCTTGTATTCTCATTACGCTCTCATTAAGCTCATTGTTATCCACTTACTCTTAGCTTATTAGGCTTCATTATGCCTCATTTGGCTTGTTCCAATTCATTTCTTGAGTGTATGTGTGGTTGTGTGTGTGTGAGAGAGAGAGTGAGTTTTAGTCATATTTAATTAAAGTGGTGGCTTTCTAAATGTTAGATGCTCCACTCTGGAGCACTAGCTAGTAAGCAGGCTACTTAATTAATTGTTCATTAGAAGCCTCAGATAACCCTTTGAGGTCGTGGTACGTTACTGGCTTAAGTTTAAACAGTTTGACAACATATACAAGGTCTGCTACTCTGAAATCCCAAATGTTGTAACATTTATCAGAAGTCTTGAATGATTCTGTATCCTGGCTTTGACTGGATTTGGAAAGTGATAAAAAAAAAGAATTAATGTGTTAGAGGCTGTGTATTATTTAGTTAGACTATAAATTGTGTAAATGAAAGAAGGCTCTGTGGGGTGTACTTTTAAATTCTGCTTTATCTGTGTGTGGCATCGGTCATTAAAGTGCATTGTGAGTGCTCAAGGCTACTTGTAATAGGCCTCTGTGACTTGACCTCCTTTCCCTGTCTATTGTAGTAGTGTTGACCTCGTTTCCCTGTCTGTTGTGTTTTGTTTTTTTAAAGGACATCCAACACTTGTCTCCGGCCACAGACTTCTATAAGAAACTGGCCCTGGACTGCTCTGGCCAGCAGGTGGCTGTGGACCTGTTCCTGCTCAGCGCGCAGTACTGTGATCTGGCATCACTAGGTGAGTCCTCACATCGATGGGGATTTAGGACTTCCCAAATTGAGTACCGAAGTCTTGCCGTCACTCCCACTACACCTGGTTCACGGTGTCATTTTTTGTATTGGACTTCCCATAGGCAAATCTTAGATCGCGTCATATAAGAACTTTGTTTCAAAAATAAACAAACCACGCTGGCAATTTTCTCAGGTATTACATTTGATAACTGTGTTTGTATAAGTTAGTACTTTTTCACCGTCAGTTGATGCTTAATATCCATATGAGGAAAATCGCCAGGGTGTTTTGTTTATTTCTGGAACACAGTTCTTAAATGACGCGATCTAAGATTTACCAATGGGATTTTCCGAAAATATGATAAGCAAGTGTGTGGATCAGATTTCTATTTTAAGATGGCATTCAGTCAACAAAAAAAGAAGAAAGAAAATAATTCTCAGTCTTTATATAACATATTCCATTGAACAGGCCCTGCTGCCCCGTCTTATGACAAACCATTACATGGGCGTTGTCACTTTATGTACATATGACCTTGAATACACTTTGATACAACTTTGATAAGCTTGTGCAAAAAATGATTACACCTTGTGATGTGACAATAAACTCAAAGTTGAGTTGAAGGAGAGGGGGGGCTATGGGAGAAGTGTGAATGAGGGGGTTATAGGGTGTACATCTATTTTTATCATTTGGAGAGAAACATAAGAAGGTGTCTTAATTCCTGTGTCGTCTGTTCTCCCTCTCATTCGACAGGTTGTATATCCAGATACTCTGCAGGAAGTGTGTATTACTACCCCTCCTACCACCACGAGCACACCCCCGCCCAGGTGGAGCGCTTCCAGAAGGATCTGAAGAGATACCTGACCAGGAAGATCGGCTTCGAGGCCGTCATGAGGATACGATGCACCAAAGGTCAGCCGCGTGCCAAAGGTTAACTGAGTCTGTCCTTTTGTGTGTAGACCAAACGGGAGAGCTCTGACATCCTCTTTCTCTGTGCAGGCCTGTCCATCCACACGTTCCACGGGAACTTCTTTGTGCGCTCCACGGACCTGCTGTCTCTGCCCAACGTGAATCCAGACGCAGGCTTCGCCGTTCAGATGTCCATCGAGGAGAACCTGATAGACATGCAGTCGGTCTCCTTCCAAGCAGCGCTGCTCTACACCTCCAGCAAAGGTACACACACACACACACACACACACACACACACACACACACACGTGTACACGTGCACGCACACACATATACATATTTGTGTACACATACATAGATATAGCTAACCTATCAACACCAATTTGAATTTAGAATGATTGTTCATCTGGAAGTAGCAGCTGTGCCTTTTCTGTGTAACAAAGGAATAAATTAGATGTTCAAATTGTTGCAACCACCTTTCTCTTATTTGAACTTGGTCAGCTTGTCGTGTCTATTCGATGCTTTAGACTTGTACTACCAGCACAAAGACTAGCTACACGAGAACTTGTGTATTGTCTTATACATTGGGATCATAGAAATGTAAGGAAATCTGAATAATTGTGATGAAACTAGATTCAGAGTTAGCCTTTGTCTATTGATTCTGTTCTATTCTGCATAGAGATCTTTTGCAAGCCAGGTGTGAAAAGCCTGAGTACATTTTCTTCATCAATTAATGCATCCTAACTTGGCTGTTTCCACATCCCCAAGGAGAGAGAAGGATCCGCGTTCACACCATGTGTCTGCCTGTGGTCAACTCCCTGTCGGACATCTTCGCTGGAGCTGATGTGCAAGCCATCACTGGACTGCTTTCGAGCATGGGTATGTACCACACTTTATGCACTGCAAATAAAGTCTCTTCCAAGAGTCAGTGCTTGATAATATATCGATATAATAACTCTTATAATGTCAGCGGCCTTGGATGGTCGAGTCCAGACCAACCAAATGGACAAATGTGAAGTTGACCCCGATAGCAACTTTCTTGACATAACATTAACCCCACCAAAACCATGCATAACCATATGAATAGTGTTTTACTGTTATTTAACGTTAACTTAATCCTGTTGGATTATCTTTGTATCAAATATCTGCCTAACTGGCGGTCACAAAATCTATTATATTAACTTCAAAGGTGGCTTTGTAGTCTACAAATAAACCCCAGTTAAGTTTGCAGGTGGCTTCATTCGTATACAGTCACAGTGCTACTGTCTTAAAGTCTTGTGATGTGCATGCCAATGTTAAGTGGTATGAATATGAAGTTAGGCTACGGTTATATGCGGACAACCACAAACAAAGTGTGCACGTTTAAAAACAAAGCCTTTTGAATTGTTGGGAAGTTTGGGAACCTGACCAATCAAATGGGGGCTACTGACACAAAGCCCTCAGGGCTTACTGCTTCCCCCTTACAGTACAACATGTATTGGAAGGTCTTTTGACTGTCAGGATGGCATTATCATGGCAGGCTTCTCATCCACTCTTTGAGCACTGACAGGTGGCAGTGATAGGGGAAGCCTGCTTGGGTTTGGGGATCAGTCACTGCAGTTTGGGATTTCCGGTTTGAAACCTTGACAGACAAAAGGAGAAAAAAAAGAAACCTTGACAAACAGAACAATATTCAAGTGTAGTGATTTAATTGTATATAATTTATTTATTTTATTTACTTTGTTTACCCCCTGCATTGTCCTTTTTTATTCCCTACCTTTTAATGTATGCTTGATGGGAGGTGTTGGGTGAGAGGGTTGTTTGTCTGTCTTTGTTTGCAATATAAGCTGTGCAAATTCAATAAAAAACATTTGAAAAGCCAGGACAGCCAATGAGGAATAGGTGTCGAATGATGACTATTAGTCAGACTGTTTGTAGACTCAGGCGCTCTTCGAGCACCTGGTAATAATTGTATAGCTGTATAGCTTATCTAAATCACTGAGTGTGAATGCTGTCCACCACCGTTCACAAATGTATGATTTAGAAAATTGACCTTTACTCAAGAGACCACTTTAACTGATGAATTGAATTCTCCAAATTTTCCTTGCAATGCTTTCCGTTTTACTTGGCAACTGCATTTGTTTATGATGGCACATCTATCCCCTGTGCTGCTGGCTGGCAGGGTACTTTCAGGCAACTGCGGTAATATACTGTTCCGGGTCAGGTGACTGCTTGTAATGTTGAAGAATGTTATACATTTAGTTCAGGACACAAGTGGAACCAACACTAACTTCCATTAGATAAGCTCTGTATTACGCTTTCCATAACAAGCTCTTTGTCATCACTGAAACATGGTTCTGACATGTTCCTGTGCACGTGTGTATTAGGGCTGCAACTATCTATTATTTCCTTAGCGATTATTCTATCGATTACTTTTTCAATTGATCAAAGTATCCTAAACCGTGTTTCTTTTAATACATTTTTTCGATTAACCACTTAGGCATTAATTTATACTTCATTGCACAACAGTGTTGTGCAAAAATAGAATAATAGCCAATCTACAAGCTCACAATTTATTTTTCAACATTTTTGAACTTCTTTGAAAAGATTTATTATACGTATTATTTTATTAAATGTGTATTTATTCTCTTCCTCCTCCTCTCAGCTGTGGACCGCTCGGTGTCGGCCAGCCTCAGCGACGCCAGGGATGCGATGACCAATGCGGCCATCGACTCGCTGACTTCCTACCGCACGTCTGTGCTGACCATCCAGCAGCCAGGCCTCCTCGCCCCAGCCTGCCTCAGGCTCTTCCCGCTCTACCTTCTGGCCATGCTCAAACAGGTAGGCACACGCCATGGACATTAGCCACATTAACACTTGTGTCTCTGTTTTGGGCATATAAATTGCGAAAATAGACGATCTACAAGCTCTCAATGTGCGTTGCGAGCTTGTAGATTGGCTATTTTTGCTATTCGTCATATAATTAAGTATATAGGGCTTAAAGGAGAGATCCACTCTTGAACGGTATTTGCTTTGATGTGTAGCTAATCACTCACCAACATACCAGGTGCAGTTGACTTTTTTCATAGAAGCCCCTGTTGTCCATTGTGGAGACCCCTCCCACCGGCAGAATGGGAGTATGTGTAACAACGAAACTCGCCTATTTTAGCAGCTCCAAACTTCGTTTTTCTTTCACTAATCCCCTCTATGCAGTGTCCTGGCACTCTCACATGCACTGTTTGTCACCCTTGAGCTGCCGTTAGTACAGAACGGCTCTGATGCGTGAACTCCTGCGAGATTCTCGCGTCCCGCGAGATTTGGCGTGTAGCGCTCCCCCTCCTCTCATAAGTGACAAACAGTGCATGTGAGAGTGCCAGGACACTGCATAGAGGGGATTAGTGAAAGAAAAACGAAGTTTGGAGCTGCTAAAATAGGCAAGTTTCGTTGTTACACATACTCCCATTCTGCCGGTGGGAGGGGTCTCCACAATGGACAACAGGGGCTTCTATGAAAAAAATCAACTGCCCCTGGTATGTTGGTGAGTGATTTAGCGACACATCAAAGCAAATACGATTCAAGGGTGGATCTCTCCTTTAAAGGAATAGTTCACCCAAAAAACTACTTATTTTCTATCAATTACACACCCCATGAAGCCTTGAATTCATGGAGATGTCTTTGTTTCCTAAGCCAATAATTGGAGTCGACTCAAAGGGACTCAAAGAGTCTCCTACTAACCGATTACCCGGTCATCAAATTATTGGCTTAGGAATGTGACAAAAACAAAAAAAAATCATCTTTGGGGTGAAATACTCCTTCAAGTGGTTAATGGATCAGATGTGCATGTTCCATAGTCTCTGCTGGGTTAAACGCGTAGCTTCCCAGTGCAACATGCCCCGATCGTTCAGTTTATGCATCATCTGCATGGCCACAATGTCACAGATTTCAGTTCCAGCTCAAGAATCTGTGTTGTTTGTCATGGCTCCCTCCTGGATACCCTCATTTTGCTGTTACTCCTCACTGTGCTGTCACAGTAAAACGATAGTTACGAATGTAACTACGGTTCTATAAGTCCCGAATGACCGCCAGAGGCGGTGCTTCAGCACTGAATGGTTCCCTTCGCGCATGCGCAGTTCGAGTACGTATACCAACTAGGGCTGTCAGTTCTCCTCTATAATCCCATTCGAATTTCTTTAATTTTTTTAAACGTAACTTTTTAAAACGTAACTTTCTCTGTTACTATAAACAAGTGACGTTTATAGGGAGAAACATGATGAAAGCATTTGTTTTCGCATTGGTAGGTCAGGAAAATAAATAAATAAATCTTCTCGCGTGAACACGAGGATTCTGAGCAACAGAGCGCTCTGGCGGTCATTCGGGACTCATAGAACCGTAGTTACATTCGTAACTATCGTTCTATTTCGTCCCTGCTAACCGCCAGAGACGGTGCTTAAGCACTGAATGACTCATACCAAACGAGTCGCGAGGAATCCTGGTTACAAACCTTAGACGGTAGAACCGGACTCTGGCAAGAGCACCACGCCCAGTGGATGGGGAGTGGCAACGTTCACCCTATAAAACCTAGAGAACGTGCCCGGTGACGCCCATGAGGCAGCGGCACAGATATCCTCCAAGGGTACCCCTCTCAGGGCGGCCCACGACGTGGAGACGCTCCTGGTGGAGTGGCACTGTATGCCGGGTGGGATGGGACGGCCACTCGCCCCATAGGCGTGGCTGATTGTGTCCACAACCCAGAAGGACAGGCGCTGCTTGGAAAGCGCGCCCCCTCTGTTAGGGCCGCCGTGACAGAGGAACAGCTGTTCGGACCGCCGAGTATGGGCGGTTGCTCTGATATAGGCCCTCGGGGCCCGGACTGGGCACAGCAGCTCCATCCTGTCGGACCTCTGCCCAGGCGGAGGGTTGAACCGGGCCAGCCTTATGGGCTGGTTGAGATGCGCAGTCGACAGCACTTTGGGGAGGAAGGCTGCGTTCGGCCATAGGGTGACACCTGACCCGTCTGAGTTCCACCTCAGACAGGACTCGTTAACGGACAGGGCGTGCAGCTCCCCGACGTGCTTCGCCGAAGTTATCGCCAGGAGGAATGCGGTCTTAAGAGAGACCCACTTCAGCCCTGCCTGCGCCAAAGGCTCAAAGGGAGGCCCGCACAGGGCATCCAACACAGTGGTCAGGTCCCATGCTGGGGCTCTCGGGGCTCTCGGAGGATGTAGCCTCCGAGCCCCCCTCAAGAAGAGGGACACCAAACTGTGGCTCCCTACAGTGGCATTGTCTATTTTAGCGTGTCGGCTCGAAATGGCTGCCACATAAACCTTCAGGGTCGAGGGAGATCGGCTCTTACCCAGGAGGGACTGTAGGAACTCCAAGATGGTAGGCACGGAGCAGTGCACTGGGTCATCGTTCCGACCCCTACACCAGTCGGAGAACAGCTTCCACCTGTTGTCATATTGTAGCCTGGTGGAAGGCGCTCTTGCATTTAAGATGGTGTGCCTGACAGGCCCTGCACAGCTGCTCAGCAGCGGTTCGGGCCCACCAGTAGCCAGACACACAGTTGAAGCCGTCGAGGATCGGGATGCAGGATCCGACCTCCTAATTGTGAGAGCAGGTCTGTCCTGTCGGGGAGGCGCCATGGTGCCCCGCGGCAAAGCTTGTGGAGCAGAGAGAACCACGTCCTCCCTGGCCAGAAGGGGGCCACCAGCAGTACGGTGTGACCCTCCAGCATGACTCTCTGAAGGATCTGACGTATCAGAGGAAGAGGCGGAAAAGCGTATAGCAGCGCCTCCGGCCAAGGGTGCGCCAGCGCATCCTGACCCAGAGGGCTGGTCGTCTCCGCCAGGGAGAACCAGCGCGGGCAGTGGGCCGACGCCTCTGAGGCGAAGAGGTCCACCCCTGCCCTGCCGAAGCGGCCCCAGATGGTGTGCACCACCTCCGGGTGGAGGCGCCACTCCCCAGGTGGAGGCTTTTGGCGGGAGAGGAAGTCTGCCACATGGTTTTGCTCTCCCGGTAAGTACATCGCCCGAAGGCTCGTCAGACGGGGGGCTGCCCACGTAAAGTATCATTCATAGTCGGACGTAAGGATACGTAACGAGCGCCAGCGCTCCTTACGTTGCCGTTTTTGTCTCCCCCTCCGTCACTTACGGCTCCAGGATTTCCGTCCGTGCAGTCGACATTCACCGTCAGACCGACGTGTACGTCCAACTACGTTGCCTGTAGTACCAGTGGAGCCCGTTGGCAGTATAAGGAAAAAAAGTTTTCCTCGGGCCCTCTTTCTCCAAAAAAAGACCCACGTTGGTTGGTGGAAGTACTTGAGTAAATGTACTTAAGTACTTAGATCCGTCGATCCACGGTCTGTGACAATATATAGCACAGTGCAGTAGGGGTCGAAACTCACGTTTTGTAGACAACCATTGTTTTTGTCTAGTTTGTGGACTAGTTTGTGTCTTTTATTGCGTTGTTTTGGCTAGATGCTACAATGGTAGCTTCATGTTGTTAGCTGCGCTGATGCCAGCTGGCTGTGTTGCCAGGTTTTGTGAGAGAAATAAGCAACCAGGTCTATGAAAACAAGCCCAAAAGAATCGACTAGGATATAGCAGATCTACAATATATGTTTGAGAATCACTGGTTTAAATAATAATTGGCCCAAATAAGCAACTACACTTTAGAAACAAGCCCAAATAAAACCGCAACCACCAATACAAAATTGCTTGTTTGTTTACAAGCAACTTTACAGAAAAATAAGCCCAAAGTCGCTTATAATAAGCAGACATGGCAACATTATGGGTACCGGTACATACTCTCGCAACTGCCATCTAGTGGATGAATAGGTGTATTACGCCTGTACACTTTAAAATAAATAAAATAACCCCTAAATAACGTGAGCGACTATGCATGCGTCCGTAAAGAACGGACGGAATCCCTCACCCCCTGACGCACGTTTTAGACCCATCTAGGGACTATGAACGGGCCTTAAGGAGGTCTGTGGACACCCGTAGCAGCCGAGCGGATTTGGTCCCGCCCTGGTGGTTGATGTGGTACACGGTCGAGGTGTTGTCCGACCGCACCAGGACGTGCCTGCCCCCTAGAAATGGCAGTAAATGCTGTAGGGCCAGGTGCATCGCTCGCAGCTCCAGCACATTTATGTGGTCGGCACGGTCTTCCGTGGACCACCGTCCTTGAGCCGTTCTGCCCTGCCATACCGCGCCCCAGCCCAAGGGGCAGGCGTCGGTGGCCACAGTCTCCCTGCGGGATGGGACCGACCCCATAGGGACACCCCTTGATAAGTAGGCCCTGTCCCTCCATGGGCGTAGGGCGAGGAGACACTGTTTCGACACCCTTATTTTTCTGCGTCTGACGCTCGGGCTCTAGGTGAAAGCTGTTCAGCCACCTCTGCAGGGGGCGCAGTGACAGCAGACCCAGCGGAACAACGGCTGCGACGGAAGTAAGTCTGCCCAAGAGGCTGAGGAACATGAGGAGTGGCAGCCGTCTGCCTCTCCGGAACGCGGGCAAGAGCTTCAGGATGTCGTCCACCCGGCGGGGGGACGGACATGCTGTCATGTTCGTAGTATTCAGGGCAAGCCCAATGAATGTGGTGGTCTGGGATGGCGTTAGGTAGCTCTTTACTGTATTTACCTTTAGACCCAGGCGGGCCACGTGGGACAGGAGCCGTGCTGTATCTTCGGCTGCCTGCGCCCGGGATGGTGCGCACACCAGCCAATCGTCCAGATAAGGCAGGATCTTTATTCCTCGAGATTGTAGAGGAGCCAGTGCCGCTGCCACAAATTTGGTAAAAACCCTTGGAGAGAGGGAAAGCCCAAACGGCAGCACCCGGAACTGCCAGTGGCGGCCCCGGTAGGCGAACCTCAGAAATGGCCGGTGTTGGCGGGCAATGGGGACATGGAAGTACGCATCCGTCAAATCTATGGAGGTAAACCACTCCCTGTGGGCATCCGACTGCAACACGTCTGCCGTGGTTAGCATGTGAAATGGCATGACCTTGAGGTATTGGTTCAGTCCCCTTAAGTCTAATACGGGACGAAATCCGCCGTTTTTTTTGGGAACAAGGAAATACTTTGAGTACAAGCCCCTGGGGTGTGACAGGGGGTCTACTGCCTCGATTGCGCCCTTGGCCAGGAGGGCAGATAGCTCCTGGTCCAGTGCGAGGGCCTTTGCCGGGTCGCCGATGATGGTCCTTTTGACCCGGCCGGCTGTGGGGGGCCGGCGTCGGAACTGAAGCTTGTACCCGTGGGTTAAGGTGGTAACCATCCACGGGTCCGAAGCTTGAGCAGCCCAGCGCCTGAGCTGCTGATGGGAAAAATGTCCGACGGCCGGCCCCGTGGGCTCAGCGTCTGCCCCCCCGGCCCCTAGAGGCCCTGGGTGGGGGTCTGCCAGGGTCCGGGGCCCGAAATGTCGGCGAGGGGCCGGTGTCTCCGGCATCACGGCCCTGCCTCTGTGTAGGACGCTGCGGGAAGCGCTGGCCCCTAGGATGCGCTGGTGGTAGGCGAGCCCGGGGGGCAGCCGAGAGGCTCCTGCTCCTGCCGGAGGGAGGCCTGTTAGGGGGAGGCATGCGCCCCAGACCTGCTAGCTGCTGCCTGGTCTGCCCGGCCTGAATAGTACGCTCCAGCGCTTCCTGCGCGGCTGGGCCGAACACTGCTCCCGGCTCCACTGGGAGACTGCGGAGGGTTCTTCTGGACGCCTCAGTGAGATTCGACTGAGAGAGCCAGACCTGGCGCCGAGTCTGGACCAGGGTGGACATCAGCCTCCCGAGCTCCCTTGACATGAGGCCAAACGCCTCCAGCGACGCGTCACAGAAACCGATGGAGTCTGCGTCCGCGCTAGCACTGCCCTCCTGCAGAGATGCTGAGAGGGCCAGCAGTAGGTGCGACAGGGAGTTGCCCAATCTACCGGCGCGCGCTCCCGTGTCATACGCCCTTGTTAGCAGATCATCAGTGATCCTGCACTGTGCACTGGGGCATCTAATGTCCCGCCGCAGAGCCTCATCGGGGGAGACTATGAGGGATGCGATTCCAGGTTCGATAGCCGGCATACGGTCCAGGCCCACTGCTGCAGCGTCATGCATGGCCGACAGAGTACGCCCGTCAGCCGAGAGACGGGAGCGGGCCCTCGTGTCTCTCCAGCAGGCTTGTAGCTCGCTTATGTAGTCCCCTGAGTGAGGAACAGCGAACGAAGTGGGGGCTGGCCTGCGCCTGAAGAAAGCGCTTGCAGGGGCTGCCTCCGCCTGCTGCGGTATGGTCAGCCGCTGCTGCTCCAGAGCCGTGCGCAAGACCGCCCGCATGGAACTGTCCGTCTCGCTCAGTGAGGTCTGGGCTGAGGAGTGGGAGCCCGGCTCCGAGGCCTGGGAGACATAGTCTCCCCTATCCTCCCCATCAAACTCACGGAAGTGAGTGGCTGATGCCGCCAGAGAAAGTGCGTCATCTTCTGGGGTCAGGTGTGGCATTGGAGGCGTAGGCGCTTCTGCCTCCTCCGAAGGGGGATCGGGCTGGCAGGCCATGAGCATGGACTTCATGTGGGCCAGCTCTGCCGACAGCTTCTCCATCTCAGATGACAGACTGCGGTCAGACCTCCTCTTGGGAGGGGGGGCGGCAGCCGCCTCAGCCCGACGTTTAGAATGCCTAGCCTTGGCTGTAGCCGGCTGGCCTGATGGGGGGACTTTGCCTGCACCCTGTGGCGGTTCCACCTCTGCCAGTCTGGCCGCCCTCGCTGCCCGAGGCATGTAGCTGCAATTCATGCAGGCGTCGCCGTCCAGTGCCTCCATCAGATGTTCGGGGCCCAGGCACCCGGGGCAAAGATCGTGTCCATCATCTGGCTGGAGTGGAGCCTCACAGGAAGCACAATAATGGGAGTCATCCATAGTCCAGAGCGCGGACGCCACTGGCTGCTAGGAGAGAGACCGTAAGCTGGGGGGAGGGAGCGCTTACGCTGCCTGTACCAGCAGAGGCTAGTGATAGCGAGTTCAGGTGACCAGAGCGCTAACGCAACTGGCAATGAATATTAATAAATAAAGACAAAAAACAGCTACTGAGCAAAGCTTGAGAGCTGATGTAATCTACATATACTATATAGCAGGGGCTGATCAAAGAAGCTGCAGAAAAAACAAAAGTAACGCTAGTAAAAAGAATAGCGTTAAATTATGCCGTGCCTTAGGCAGGCAGCGTCAAGCTTGCTATAGCAGGGGCTAATCAAAACAGCCGCAAAAGAAAAACACACTAGTATCAACAAATAGTGCTAAATTATGCCGTGCCGTGGGCAGGCAGCCAGCTTGCTAACGCAAGGACTAATCCAAACAAAAACTAACGTCGCTGGGCCGAACACCGCAGCTCACTACATTAGTTTAACATAAACAAAAGGCACTGGTGTACGCAAAAAGCACTAAAGCTACACCGTGCTTGCAGCAGGCAGCGCTAACGCTTGCTGTCACTAGCGGATGCTAACCAAAACAACAAGTTATTGGCTCCTTCGAGCAGCGTAAGACTATCAACAGGCAGCTAGCCGCTCCTATGCTAACGGATGCTAGCCGGAGCGCTCACGCTACCGTTAGCAACGTGCAACCAGATGCAGGAGGGAGGAGGCGCGCACGCGACCTTTACCAACAGAGGCTGATCTATAATACAAAACTTTAAATCTCAGTCTAGCAGCAACCTACCTTGTCCGGAGGCGAGGGATCTTAGAGCCGTCCCTGCCGGTGGAGCGACGGACGCAAACAGCGTCCGTGTGAGCTTCACCCTGCTCAGGGGGAGAGAAGTCGCAGTTCTTAGAGGGCGAAATAACGCTACTCCGACCTATATGGTCACAGAACTACCAGCGACCTCTTTTTTACAAACGATAAGGTAGGTTTGTAATATGGCTTCGTGCAGATCTCTTACAACCTGCGCGCGAGAAGAAAAAAGGGACTGACAACCCTGGTGACACCGGAAGATATAGCCTCTTCCGGTTCATCCCGGGGTCACAAGTGACGACGTTGGTATACGTACTCGAACTGCGCATGCGCGAAGGGAACCATTCAGTGCTTAAGCACCGCCTCTGGCGGTTAGCAGGGACGAAATGGAACAGACATTTCAAAATAAATTATGTTGACAATAAACATGTACCTTCCCACGCAAAGATGGGAAACTGTTCTTTTGAATGCTAGGCGCAACGTTTCATTTTACTTTACAATTTAAGCATTTAGCAGGTGCACTTATCCAGAATGACGTACAAGTGTGAGATCAGACTAAATGGCATGAACCCTAGGCAAGAAAGGATGGGGTTAATGTCACATGAGTGCAAAGAAAATAATTTTGTGCTTAAAAGAAACTAGGATATCAAACCTAGCATTGGTCTAAACAACATCTATACCCAAATAACATTCTTAGCTTTTGTGGTCAAGCTAAAAAAATAAATACAAATAAAAATAAACAACATACAGTATGTGATTAAGTAATAACCAGTAGATCTGCATACTAGTACAACTTGCATAGTTCAACTTGCATCTCTTGCAAAAGATGATACAAGGAAAGAGGTGTTCTAGGGGTCAGGTGAGTTTTCAGACTGCGGCAGAAAATGGGGAGTGATTCTGCAGTCCTGACACTGTGTGTGTGTGTGTGTGTGTGTGTGTGTAACCTGTAGATAGCGTTCAGGACAGGCACCAGCACCAGACTGGATGACAGAGTGTTTGCCATGTGCCAGCTCAAGTATCAGCCGCTGGTCTACGTCATGCCCATGATCCACCCCAACCTGTACCGTGTCGATGACCTGACTGATGAGGTGAGAGAACATGGTTTACCCTGTGTGTGTGTGTGTGTGTGTGTGTGTGTGTGTGTGTGTTTGTGTGTGGGAAGGGTTCTTCTGTTTTTACATTTATTTCTAAATCAAGGCTCCTGTTTTAGTTGTGAATAATATACTTAAAGGATAAGTTTTATAAAAATGTTTAACCCATGTTTAATTTGCCTCTTATATACTGTACCTAATGTCAGCTGTCGACAAAAAGGGTGAGCTCTCATTGCCAGCCTCCAGCTGCTTACGTTCAATTCAAACAGGGTTTCTCAGAATGCTCAAATAAATAAATACATGCTGTGAAATCGCTGTGGTGACCATCCGCCACCTTCTCCCAAAAATGTGCAGCCCTGTGCTATTTTCACTCCAAGGATAGACTTCTCCATAACTACCGGGATCCATGTGCAAATAGTGTGTGATGACAGAACTATCATGACATTAAACACGAAACTGTTCATTTTAATTGATTTAGTTTGCAACTTCACTGTTTGCCCTCAACTCCCCGTGGCAAGTGTGAATTTAGCTGGCTTGTTGTTTTCGTCACGATGCATTTGATGTGCGTTCTCTGTGGATTAGCCAAATTCTGGAGGATCAAATGTATGCATAATTCATAGGATATGGAATACTAAATGAGGGCAAAGAAAAGGGTACTGCAAAGCTTCTTCTTATGGACTTTTTTGGGGGGAGAAACATTATTTGGATGTACATTTATTGAATGGAGATTATTAATCTGAGGATTTTAATGGAACATGTGTACAGGGACTTTAATGAATGCTCTCTCCTCTCCACAGGGGGCCCTGAACATCAATGAGAAGACCATCCCTCAGCCCAGAGTGCAGCAGCTGTCTGTGGAGAAGCTCAATAGGGAGGGGGCTTTTGTTATGGACTGTGGATCGGTGAGAAGGACATCAGTCATCAAACTGAAACTTGAATTATTATTTGTTGATATCTAAAAAGACGCTCATAATTGAACATCAAGACCAAATGTGCCATAAACACTGTAACCATATAAAAGTAAAGCTACAGATGTGGTTGTAGGCAGGGAAATGGCAAGAGGCCTTGCTTAACCACTGTGTGTACTTCATTAACTGTGGTCCCCCAGGGGTCTATACTTGGTCCCCTCCTTTTCCCCCTCTACACCAAATCTCTTTGCTGAAAATAACCTATCTACAAAATCACAACGTGTCACGATGCGTTGTGAGCTTATGGATTGGTTATTTTAGCAGAATGTGTGCCTATATTTGCCCAGAATAGGGACGCTAGGGTTGATGTGGGTAGGTAAATTTAATTGGATCATCCTGACTAGAACTTGGCCTCTTCTCTTTTCCCATCAGGTGTTGTATCTGTGGCTTGGAAGGAACTGCAACGCCAACTTCCTGACGCAAGTCCTGGGGGTTACAAATTACGCTGATGTGCCTCAGAACCTGGTAGGGGACTTGAACACACCTGTCTTGCTCTTTATCACTTAAGCTGTATTTTTTTTTCATACAAATGTGTCGCACAGCGATAATAGCGATCACATTGAGCTTGTAGATGGGCTATTTTACTAATTTTGAAAATTTGCTAAACACCTAATTGTCCATTTTACTTTATTCTCCAATCAATAGTACCTTCTCCCAGAGCTCGACACTGCAGAGTCCCAGAGAACAAGGGCTTTCATTGGCTGGCTGAGAGATCAGAGGCCTTTCTACCCCACCCTACACATCATCAAGTAAGCATCATAGAGGAAGAATGGGATCATGTGTGTTGTTTTTGTAGATTAAAACTGCAGTGAAATACAGCACAGGACCCAAGTGAACAATTGTGTGCCGTCTCCCTCCATTAATTGCCGTCAGGTTGTGTTTGTAGTCCCCCAGAGAGGGATTATAGAGGTTTGTACCTGCTAACCTCCACAGACGACCTTTCTTCATAACTGACCATGGTTTGCCGCCGGCACCTTGCATAAATAAAACAATAAGAATCACAATCGCACCTTGAGTTTCTGACCGATCACATAAGATGTCCGTATTGATGTCTCTGTGGAGATGTTTGGCTAGGTAGAATATCTTGGAGGCATAAGAACTACCGAAACAAACTATGGCATGGCAATGCTTTTTTGTTTTGTCTGCAATGACGTCATTTTGAACTTCGCTTCCGTGAGGAGAATTATTATTATTGCATATTTATTTTCATAATGGTGGCAAATGCATGGCTATGTTTCACCATCAGTTGGATCAGACAGCTTGTGTACCATGTACTGATACATGTTTCTCATTTTGTTTACTCTCCAGAGATGACAGCCAGGTTAAGGCCAGCTTTATGCAGAACATGATCGAGGACCGGACTGAGTCGGCCCTGTCCTACTACGAATTTCTCCTTCACCTCCAGGCGCAAGTTACAAAGTAACCCCCATTCAGTGTGACCACGGAGTCGAGACAACACTGATCCCCCCCAAGTGTGTTTTTTTGTTTGCACGTGTGTCAACACCTGCGCTCATGTGTTTGCACGCATGTTTTGCATCATCGTCTTGCATCATCTCCAGTTGTCGACACACCATTTCCCACTGTCTCTCTCTCAAGCCATCCCTGACAATTCCCCCTGAAAAAGAACCCTCTGCTGAACAGAGCTGAGTCGATGCAAACTGAACTGCCATTCAAACTAATGAAGCTACAACAGTGGACGTTGTGAGGACAGTGACATGAGGAAATCTCCATTCCGATGCCGAGTTGGTACTTTTCCTCCCCAGCTGGAGCAACTTGTTGAGGGTATTTGGGGGGAGGAGGGGGGGGTGACAGTGATTGATTGAATGAAATCAGTGTTTATTCTCATAGAACAATGCTGTCTAACCGAAGTATCGATCAGATACGGGACAGGCAATGGGTGTGTGAAGTCTTTTTGTTCCAAAAAGCACAGTTGTCTTTACTAATAAAAAGAACAGTAATAAATGTATGTATGCTTAACCACTTTCACCCTGGCGTCCCTATTTTGGGCATGTCTTAACGATTTTCAAAAATAGCGAAAATGGCAGCTTGTAGTTGGTTATTTTCTGTATTTTTGAAATGGGGCTTAAGTGGTTAAGACTTGGTGGATGAGAGAAGTGTGTTTAGTTTTTTTTGCCCATGCTCAGACTGTTATTTGGTGTCACCTCAAGCATTTATACATGGCATACCTGAGCTATAACAAATACTCTAGTGGTGAAGGACGGAACTTGTGCTTTTTACTTTTTCCGCATTATAATTGTGAGTTGAACAAAATGTGTTGACTTTGTTGTAAAAGGCAAAAATCTTAGGAAGTTTTTAAGGCCCATTGATCTTGCTATTATCCACTGCCTTGAATGTGTTGAGTGGATGTGTGTTGACTGTTGAATGGAAAGTCGCTTCACCCAGTCTGAACTCATCTGTCCTTTCATCCTGTCTCTCTCTGAAAACTGTGTCCTCTCATCCGCTGTCGCTCCGTATCTCTGGACATTCAAAACACATTGGATGATGTTGCGTCTTAGTTTTTTTTCATTCTTTCTTTTCTTTCTTTCTCCGTTTGTTTGTTTAATTTATGAGACTCCCAATCTGATTAAATTCTGTAATTGCCTTGTATGGGAACTCACTTTTTATTATTATTAAGCCTCTGTTTAAATACAGACTATATGAGATATTTTAATATAATAGGATATGGGAAATTCTTTAACACAGACATAACAAAGCCATTGTGATCTTTTAATCATACTTATTGATACTTGTATATTGAAAAGACTACATTATATAAAAGTAAAGAAATGCTGATGATTTTAGTATGAACATATTAAGGTGAAATGATGCTAATGAAATAAAATGTTTGGGACTTTTTAAACGCGCTTTGTTTTTGTGGTGGAGATTCATGGTGAGATTTGGGTTTGAATACCTGGCAACAAAATGAAGACTGGAGTCTGGACCTGCCATGTTCCTGATGCACGTCACCAATACCAGCGGACCAGAGCTTCGTCCAAGCTCACAGAATTACTAATTAGATTCAACTAGAATTAAATAATTAATTACATTAAAT
Organism: Gymnoscopelus braueri; assembly: GCF_963280865.1. Lineage (NCBI taxonomy): Eukaryota > Metazoa > Chordata > Actinopteri > Myctophiformes > Myctophidae > Gymnoscopelus > Gymnoscopelus braueri. The sequence continues at coordinate 31,519,961 of NC_137609.1, forward strand.
GTCCATTGTTTTCTTACCCCCTTAGGCAGGCTGCCTAGTGCCTACCTGCCTGCCTACCTACCTTCCTTCCTTACTTCCTTAGTTTATTCCTAACTTACTTTCCTAAGTTACCACAGAGAGATTGCAGTTCAAAAGACTGCCCGCAGGGGGCGTCAGGCACTCTGTTGAAGGTCTGCATGTACATGGACAGAGATAAATGGTTATATCCCACTTGAAGCTAATGTTCTGCTGGCGAGTTGGTTTTTGAGTTTAAAAATAATAATACATTAAACAGGTTAATTAAGCAATTAAAACGGCCGATGTCAACGTTATCTATCAAGGGTTGTTGTAATGACGACATGAAATGATCTGTAAAGTAGCCTACTCGCATGTTTTACTTACGTAAAAGTATCAATACTGCAATGTTACAAGTACAATTCCAGCATTCAAAATGTACGTGAGTAAAAGTACAAAAGTATCGGCATCCAAATATACTTAAAGTACTAAAAGTAAAAGTACTCATTGTGCAGAATGTCCCATTTTCACAAGTTCAAAATGTATACAAATCTTTTGAAAATAGCAGATCTACAAGCTCACAATGCGTCATCGGCTATTTTCAAATGACCGAAATGTATATAGTGCTGAAGTGATTAATGTATTGTAATAATAATCCAAATCTACACATTAACTAGTAACTAAAGTTTTCAAATAATTGTAGGCTAGTGTAGTAAAAAGTACATTATATTCCTCTTAGTTGTAGTGGGGTGAAAGTATTGGAAATACTCCAGTAAAGCAAAAAGAAAACCTCAAATTTGTACTTAAAGTGCAGTACTTGAGTAAATGTACTTAGTTACTTTACACACCACTGACGTTTACAGAGATGAGATCATCACTGTGCGACTCGTCGTTCCGTAGTGGCGTAGGATCCCATTGTGGTGTTTCTCTTCTAGCTGTAGAGTCTGTAGTGTCAAAATGATCTGAGCATTTAGTGGTGTTGTTGTGTTATTTACAGTCTTTCATCCACTGTGGATTAAAACGTTATAGGTATTTATATTTAATTGAACAACAATAATAATGGAGTCCTTGGCTGCAGAGGGAGAAGAGAGGAGCGCTGTGGTGTCTGCGGCGCAGAGGAGAGCTGAGATCAGGAGGAGGAAATTACTGATGAATTCTGAAGACAGAATGAACAGGATCGTGGGTTACGCTAAAAACGAGTCCGAAAACATCGGTACGTGTTAATATAGTCTATTACAGTGGTTCTCAACCAGTGGTCCGGGGACCACCAGTGGTCCTTGAGGTGGTTCCACCCAGGTGGTCCCCAGACTCCCCATGCTAAATGATGGAGAGTTGGTAACCAAATGGACCCTTAATAGTCCATACCTGTGAGCTTCGTAATGGGGCTAATAGATCTTTAACTCTTGAGAGTGTAAAATGAAACCAAAATGGACCCTTACATTTGGTTTCTTGTCGTGACAATTCCTGTTTTCATGATCATAATGTAGCCAGAAGCAACTTAGATGATACTGTATCTGCATCTAAGTTGCTTACGGCTAGATCATATATGCCACCACTACTACTGGATATCATATAAGCACTGAAGATGTTGTTAGCTGGATGCTGGGTAGAACATTTGTGTGCGTTGTAATTGAATATCACACTATTCCTCCATTCAGAGGGAGCAAGCAAGGATTTGACAGTAAAACAGTTGTTGTCAGGATGAGATGAAATGACAACAGAGCATCTTTTCATGTAGGGCAACAACTGATCACCAGGCTTCCTCAGTTTGCCCTCCTCCCAGAGTCTTTGCTCTCTTCCTTCTGCCCCTAGTAATGTTCTCTCCTGTTCCCAGCCAGGGTTATTGTTAACTAAAACTGAGAATAAAGGGAACAAATAATTGCCTTAACTGAAACAAAAATAAAAAGCAAAAAATAAAGTTAAAAGAAGAGGGGGGGGAAAGAAATGCAAGATTAAATCAAATTTGAATTTCATGTGAATCTTAGTTTTATTTTTTTCACCATATCTGATTTGGAGGTCGTATCTAATTCCTGAAAAACTAAAGACAAACTAAAAAACTAAACAAAAACAAGTCCATTACTAAAACTAAAACTACTTATGCACCTGTAAAACTAATGAATATTTCAAACCATGTGGCCCGAGCAGCATCCGGAGCCCCCCTGCGTCCATCAGAGCCCCGCTTCCACCTGGATCTGGACCGGCCAGACAGCAGGCCGTCCTCCGCGTCCGCTTCCCCCAGACCGTCCCCCTTCCTGCCAGAGAGCCGCTCCCGCAGCGCCACCCCGGAGAGGAGGGGCTCCCCTTTGCCTGACCTTGGTGAACCGCTGCAAGGTGGTCAGGAGGACGAGGCAAGAGGTCTGGAAGGACTCCGGGCTCAGAGACCCAGAGGGGACGACGACCCCAGTGGCTCCCCACGCCACGGCCTCCAAAAGTACCTGTCTCGCTTTGATGACGCCATGAAGCTGCGAGGTCAGTTGGTCAACGAGAAGCCGGCCGAGGACGAAGGCGCCGACCCAGACGACTTGGACCCTTTCAGGATCTTCAGGCTGGTTGGCAGTATACTCCTCGCCATCTTTGTCAGCGCCTTTGTCTGCAAGTACCTGGTGAGATGCTGATCCATGGCTTCTACAGTATCTATCTATAGATCATGGATTTTCCCCCAATGACCTCAAACCACATGTGTTTTGTACACATGCTCTGTTATTCTTTAGTTTGTAAAAAAAATAACAAATCAAGACTGCTTGCTTAACCTCTGAATCTAGGTTTCAGATATTAGTATTGAAGACATTGCCCAGAATTGCACCCTATGTTAACCTTGGCATTGAACAATATCCAACATGAGTAAATTGGTGTAAGAGAATATTTAGATATGTTGTTTTTATTTGCTGTGATATATCAGTCTTAGCAAAAATAACTTCTCTTATATTCTTCTTTTTTTAGTCGATATTTGCTCCATTTCTCACCCTTGAACTGGCCTACATGGGGTTGTTCAAATACTTTCCAAAGGTGAGTTGATATTTGACATTTAATTTGAATCTGTTAGTGATGATAATTGGGTCACTGTTTAGTTTCCTTGAAAATAACTGAAATGAAAACACTTGGGTTGATGGCAGTAAACGGGGGAGCTATCCGTGTTTGTGTGGCTTCTAAAGGTTTTCTGTCATGCTCCTAATGAAGTGCCTTTTTTCCACGATTCTGTAAGTAGCTTTTAATAGTAAGCTGGTACTAAGCACATAGTGAACTAGTAGTAAACACACATTGTTTCATAGCCTGGCTCCACCCCCTGAATCGCTAGCCTCGCATTCAGGGTCTGGTGACACTGTCGAAGGCGGGGTTTTCTTGGTTGAAAATCTGTACGACGAATCGGGATCGGGATAATCCAGTATAAACCAATCGCCAAAGAGTCTTAACTTTGGCCACGCCCCCATCTCAGAAATCGGCTGCACTGAGAGGGCTTTCAGACTGAATAATGGAGTGAAACGAAACGAAAATTCAGGCTGAGTGTCAGGCTAATTGTTTCATGCTTTATTCCCACATTAATACAATAATGGTGCATGTGATCACGCCTCCAACTGCATGTATCTTAACATTGTTAAGAAGAAAAATGGCATTTGGCTCAGTCCTAGAAAACTGAAGAGAAATGCAGGTGAGATAAAGAACTCACAAATGACATAAAATAATTACTGGGAATCAATAATAATAATGTCAATGTCCAATGACTTTCGCGCAAAAGCGGTTCCAGACAGAATCTCTTCCAAAATACCATTGTCAAATCAAGAGGCCGGTCCCTAATTTTATGTCCTCTCCACCTCAGGTTGACAAGAAGCCTAAGACCACCGTGTTGACGGCCGCCCTGCTGCTGTCGGGAATCCCCTCCGACGTCATCAACCGCTCCATGGACACCTACAGGAGGATGGGCGACGTCTTTGCCGATCTCTGTGTCTACTTCTTCACCTTCATCCTCTCACACGAGATCATGCTACTCGTGGGCTCAGAGACTCCAGAGACTCCCTGATTGACAGGAACGACCTCGGCAGCCCATTTCTCGTCCCTTTCTCCCCCTTCCCCCCCATTACAACAAGGCACACTCATTTCCTTAGGCTGGCGCCAGTATGTGACAAGGGACAGGGAGGAGCGAAACCTCACTGCCTTGCTATCAGGGTCGCGCGTTTGCTAGTAAAGTGCTCATTTAGTACACGAAGATGGCTAAATGTGACGACAGCATCCCCTGCTTCCCAAGGGCCTGCAGATTATTTGAGGCAGCGAAAGGCCGGGATGGAAGTTGAGTAACAGACAGAAAAAGTGTACATGTAACTCTTGTATAATCATGTGCAATTCTGGCTACAAATTTCTCAAGTTCCTGGCAGTGTGTGTATGCACTTCTTCTGATATTTTCCTTCAGCAGCCACAAATAAATCTGTGTAGGGGAAACACCAGAGTTCTGCTACATCTTCCTTACCTCCAGCTATATTACATATGCTTGGGCTTTGTGTCGTATTGTGAACTAATATACAACACTATTAATACATGTACCAGGCATGGTCAGTGCCTCCAGGCCTTGTCTCAGTTGGTTGAGTTGGGGTCAATTCTCTTTCAGTTGACTTAACTACTTATATACTTGCTTTATCGCTATTTGAAAGTTGCAAGTTGGTTAACTCAAAGCGAATGTTCAGATCACATAATGACACAGCTGTTACTCTCAACAATTTATTTATACATTGGTAAGAAAATCATTTTTAAAGCGGAGGTTTTCCTGTTTATGAATAATTAGCAGAATTGCTTAAACTGAAAGTGCTTTGTCCTGCTGTAATGTCTAATTTATACTACATCGCACGATGGAACTGATCTTCAAGCTAACAAGGTGTCGTAGTGCTTAAATGGGTTACTGAAGTTTTTTTATCTGTTGTAGCCTACGGAAGAAATCTATATTTGACTTAAAAAACCATACCGGTGGTCTGGCCAGATTAGCCCATTGACTAGTGACATACCCTGGTTTGTTTTTAGAGGAAGCCATTGGATTCAGTTCATTTCAAATCAAATTGCAGAGACTTGCTTGAGATAGGTAATCCAACACACTAAATGTCATTGTGTGGTTATTTCTTTGTCAAAGTTACATTATTTGGGGATTTTAATCCACTTTAAAGGGTAGATCGATTTGAAAAGTCTAGCCGAAAATAGTCCTTGGAGAAAAGATGCATTTACAAAGAACTCAAACGTTCATGGCTTATTAACCCATTAAGACCTGCGGCCCATTCTACAAATGTCTCCTTAATCTTAACAGTTTTCTGAAAAACTGCTGTTGCTACAGTATATCAGCGGTGCAACTACACAATGATGTTTAGTCAACATTGAGTAAAGTATTCAGGTAGGTTTGTTGATGTTTTAATGGCATTGGAGAAATTGTAAAGTGCCATACTACTTCCCAAAGGCCCTCGCATTAGCAGCGAAAAGCCGGGATGGAAGTTGGGTAACATATTTACAGTTAAGTCAAAATCAAAAAATAAAGCTCCTAACAGATAAATTGTCTGTTTATGTTCGATTTATGGCTGAAGCTGTGCACACAGTCACGTATGGGCACCATTACAGTCCTTTAAGCAAAATGCAGAGACTAATTTTTATGGATTAAAGAAATGCAATGCAATATTAGATAAGCTTCTGAAAAATCTATTATTTTCTATCTAAAATTCTATCTAATCTAATCTATTCTATTAACCACTTGAACCCTAGCATCCCTATTCTGGAGGCAAACATTCGGCTAAAATAGCAGATCTACAAGCTCACAACACGTGAGCTTGTAGGCTATTTTGGGCTGTTTTCTGGCAAAGACATTCAGCGTTGAGCCCTTGAGAACCCGGTCAACTAAGTATAGGGCCCTTGGGAATCCGGTCAACTAAGAATAGGGTTTAAGTTGTTAAAAGGTGGATAGTGACGGCATCATTTGTAGTGTACTAGATGTGATCCAGGCTTTCCATGGCATCTTTCATTGTGCTCTCATACAGTGTTCCGACGGGTCCACCACATCATTTACTTTGTGACATCTGATAGCTTTTCTTTCTTTGGTGCATTTTCAATCACGGTGACATGAAAATATCCATCAGGGTAACAGTGATTGTTGAGTTATTTAATTTTTTTGCACCATTCTGTGCTCACAGTAAACTTCATACATTCATATACTTAGTGGGAAATCTGCAAATACTACAAAATGTTGGATGTGGCTGATACATTGTCTGCATAATCAGCCACTATTACATGTAACTTTTATTTCATTTTTGAGACACTGTGGCCTGTTGACAAAATATAAAATAAAAATACTATAGCAAACCCTGATAGATGGGAGGGAATGTTTTTGGGGTTACTGAAAAGTGTATTTTGTCACTGCTAATATATGTGAAGCAGTAGCATCCTGGATGTGTGTACAGTTTTGCTGGGTAATTAATATCAAATATCAAATATTGTTTGTCCCAAACTCGGTCATACTTATTGTGCTCTTTCTCTGTCTAAGTAGTATGTTCCATTCTATGTCCATTTTCCTCATTTCATCCAAATTTATTTATTCAGTTTTCCTGTGACAGTTCCATGTATAACTGTATGATTTACTACTTGACAATTTACTTGATTGCTTTTGATAATGTTTACAGAGTAATTGTGCTCAGTTATTGAGTTGTAATTGTTTTTGATGGGTCTTATATAGCTAAATATAATTCAATATTCAGTCAATGTCAACATAATAAGACTGCATAAATGTACCAGAACGAATAATGAAATATTAAAAACCAAATAAAGACTTGTGTAACATTTTACAGTTCTTGGATACTTACTTCAGTTGACACATTTTCAGATTAAATACTTCCCTAATTTAGTGTTCAATGAAGTCTTATTAAGTATAAAACACAGTGATGGACAGTAACTAAGTATATTTAATTGAGTACTGTACTTTAAGTATATATTTTTATTTGACTAGTATTTTTTGGATGGGACTGTCTTTGCCCGGTGTTTCGCCCAGGTCGCCGTGGTTTTGAGGTTAGGTTTAGGCATAGTTTCTGTGAGGTTAGGGTTAAGGATGAGGGAGTCCCATTTTTGGATACTACTTATGACTTACTCCATTACATTTCATAGACAAATATTTTACTTTTAACTCCACTACATTCCTAGGAAGGGAAAATGTATGTCATGAATTAACCGCTTAAGCCCTATTTCAAATATAGTGACATATATAATGAGCTTGTATTTAACACATTAAAAATAAAATGTAATTTGTACTTTTTAATACTTATTTTAAAGCACATAGCCTACTTGTGTTGAATACTTGTACTAGTACTCCAGTACATAACTCAAGTACAAATTTGACAGAGCACCTTTCTCTGGTAGTTAGTTGAATAATATTTGACCTGGAGTATCTATACTTTGACTTGAATACTGGGGTTGAGTATTGTTTCCACCACAGCTTATACAGTAAACATAAGTAATAACCTTGGTAACAGTAAGCTGATTACACACACAGGCAAGGCAGGTTGATATATATATAAAGTGTGTTGACGCCACCCCGCCACTAGAGGCGCAAACACATATCACCATCGCCATTATCTCAAAGCTTGACCTGTCGTGTTTCGATGACGTTCAGGGTTGCCATGTCCGCTTATTATAAGCTACTTTGGGCTTGTTTTTCTGTTAAGTCGCTTGTAAATATTGGTAGTTGCGTGTTGAGGTTTTTTGGAGCTTGTTTCTAAAATGTAGTTGTTGCTTATTTGGGCTTTTGCCCTAATGTTGTCTAAACCAGTGGTTCTCAAACATTTTCAAGTCAAGGACTCCCAAATGAATATGTATTTGTCCCCTACTAATCTCCATCTGAATGTGTAGTGCCAGGGAGCCCCCCACATACCAGATTTGTGTTGTTAGAATGTTTCAGAAATCTTCCAAATCTTCCACATTTTATTTCAAGATTTTTTTGAAAATAGCTTGTAGATCTGCTATTTTAAAATAGCCAATGTTTAAAGGGCGAAGGGCTCGATTCTTTTGGGCTTGTTTTCATAGACCCGGTTGCTTGTTTCTCTCGCAAAAATCTGTCAAACGCCGATGACGTTGCGGCGGGTGCGCAGCAGCAGCAGTCGCATGAAAACAATATTCGTGAGAGTTTAGTTGTAAATGATTTAGAGTGTCGTGTTGTTGTCAAAACCCTGTGGCATTGATATAAACATGGGGAGAGAGTCAAGGTATTTAATAAAAACTAATTTTTTATCATTTGACACCTTTTAATATGTTGTTGAAGTCATTCAGAGAGCCGCCTGTCTGTCTATTCTTATTGTTATATAGTAGTTAGCTAACCACGGTAGCATCCAGGCTAACACGTTTCTGTAATCACTGGAACGTCAATTAAAACTATTCATTTGACTTCATTAACGTGTTTTAAATGCATTTATTTTATTTAACTTTATTCTTACCTTACATTCTCTTAAATGTTTTATTGCCGTTTTAAATTGTATTCGAATGTCTTTTTTTTAATAAGGTATTTATTTTCTAGTTTTCTTTTGCCCTTTTATACTTTATTATTTACCTTAATTAATTTTAATTGAATTAAATGTTTTGTTTTACTTCTTATTTTCTGTTCTCTTGACTCTTTAATAACTATTTTAAATTGTATTCAAATGTGTTTTTTATAAAGTATTTATTTTCTAGTTTTCTTTTGCTCTTTTATACTTTATAATTTTTCCTTAATTAATTATCATTTCATTTAATTAATTTAACTCCTCTGGGGTGGTATGTTTTGTACTCGACATTTTCTTGTGTGATGATCCATCCTGCTACCTTGAAGGAGCACCAGCTCAGTGGCCTTGTGGTTAGAGTGTCCGCCCTAAATGAGACTGGGAGGTCGGGGGTTCGATCCCCGTCCGAGTCATACCGGTGACTATAAAAATGGTACTCAATCCGCAACCCTGCTCGACACTCAGCAACAAGGGTTGGATTGGGGGTAAAGATTACTATTATGACAGTGGTTATCAAACTTTGTGGTGGAAAAGGTACCAAAATTCTTTACAAGTAAAAGTAGAAATACTCTGTTACAAGTAGAAGTCCAAAATAAAATATTTACTTGAGTAAAAGTACAAAAGTATTGGTATCAAAATATACTTAAAGTACAAAAGTTAAAGTATTCATAATGCAGAATGTCCCATTGCACTAGTTTTCAAATGTATACAAATTTGAAAATAGCAGAAGCTTGTAGCATGTGAGCTTGTAGCTTGCTGAAGTGAATGTTTTGTAATAATAATCAAAACCTACAAAGTAACTAGTAACTAAAGTTTTCAAATAGTTGTAGTGGAGTAAAAAGTACAATATTTGCCTCTTGAGATGTAGTAGAGTAGAAGTACAAGTATTGAAAATTGGAAATACTCCAGTAAAGAAAAAGTACCTCAAAATCTACTTGACTAAATGTACTTAGTCACTTTCCACCTCTGCATTTCAGACACCCCCATAACTCACACCTCAGAGTTACAGACCTGTAAGGGTCCATTTTAGAACGCCCTCGAGGAAACCTAAGGGTCCCTGGACCCCACTTAGAACCACTGATTATGTCATTGTTGTAATCCTTCATCCGTTCATTGAATACATAGGACCACAATGAAAACAAGCCCTCAGGACTTTTTGTGTTATGCTTTTAGCATTGTTGTATAACTGTACCTCTGTACTTTTTTCCCAATCTGTTAACCCATTCAAACCGGGAACGCTTCTGTGTAATCAATCACTTTATCCTTATTTTATACTTTGGCTATTCAAAAATAGCAGATATACAAGCTCATAGCGCGGCACCGAGTGCCGTGCTATGAGCTTGAAGATCTGCTATTTTTGGAAAATCTTGAACATTTGGGCAAATATTTGAATATATATATATTTTCAAAGGGAAAATGTTTAACTCAAATCTTTGCTTCTGGGGGTCCCTGGAACAAAATATTTTGAGATGGGGGTTGGCGGCCAAATACCTATCATTTTTGGGGTCGTTGACATGAAAAAGTTTGAGAACCACTGATATAGAAAGATTTGAGTTACAAATGTTTGGCGTACAAATATATATTAAAGGATTTGCACAAATCTTCCACAAGTTTTCAAAAAAAAATTACAAGCTCTACAAGCTATGAGCTTGTATATCTGCTATTTTTGAATGGCCAAAGACATCTTAAAATGACACAGATGCGTTCCCGATCTTAATGGATTAATAAAGTATTCAATCCATCAATCAATCTCTGTCCAGACATTACAGGAAGCGCTCGTCATCCAGGGGTCGTTCTGGTAGCAGGTCCAAGAGCCGATCCCCGGCGGACGGCAAGCGGACCAAGAAAGACGACCGGGCTGCGAACCGGGACAGGGACCGTAACAGGAAGGAGAGGTCCCGCAGCCGGGACCGCCGCAAGTCCCGGTCCAGAGACAGGAAACGTCCCAGGTTTGTGTGTGTATTATAATCGACTAAATCAATTAGTCTGATTAACCACTTAAGCCCTGTGTACAATGGTGGTGTTTAAAAATAGTGAAAATAGCCGATGCGACGCGTTGTGAGCTTGTAGATCTGTAATTTTAATTACATTTTAATGTAATAATAGCTTGATAATCATAATCGAGGCGAAATTTTTAAATAATCCTGATTTAGATTTTAAGTCATATCGCCCGTTGTATGTGTCGGTGTCTGTTCTCATGCTGATGTGTGTCGATGCTTATGTCGGTGTGTGTTGGTTCTCCTCCAGGCGCTCCAGGAGCAGGGAGAGGAGGAGGTCCAGGAGTCGAGAGCGGAGGCGGTCCAGAAGCAGAGGTCGTAGGTCACGGTCCGGCAGCCCCAGCAAAGGCAGGCGACCTGATGAAAAGTGAGATTTCTCCTACATTTTACACGATTAACTAAAGTTAGATCCGTAGACCTTTTCTGCATCAAAGCGGCAATGTCTGAGACCAGAAGAGCGTTTCAGTGTGATTGTGTATGTGCACGTTTTTGGTTGTCTGTAGCTAAAAGAGGCGACAATTAGTATCTGTCTCAAAAAATTACATTGCTACTTACTGGTGTGCCAATGCTATAGTAAGAACAACCTGTCATGTTCAGAGATGTCTACCATAATGAACATTTATATAGCAAAAATAATAATTTGAGACTTTAAGGGACCATCCATTCATAGCTCTGGCCAGATATCTTTCATAAACATAGACCATTTACCAGTTAATGACTTTCTTTTTTTGGCTTTTCATTTGTTTGCATTTTGTTAAAATTTATAAACCACTTAAACCCTATATATATACTTAGCTGACCAGAGAGTCCCCCAGGGCTTTACTCTAGTATTTTCCTCTACACCAAATCTCTTTGTGGGAAAATAGCCGATCTACAAGCTCACATTGCATCACAGGCGCAACGCGTTGTGAGCTTGCAGATCTGCCATTTTTGTCGAACGTTCGCCCCCAGAATAGGGATGCTAGGGTTTATGTGGTTAAAAGTTACCAAACATACCTAAATAATTTAGTCAATGTTGGCTAAATGGACATTTTAATTACATTTATAAATCAATATTTTCTCCAGGAGCTATTATCGGCTATTGAAATCAATCTATACATATACTATGCATTACAACGATAACGATATATTTTGACATAAAATAACCGAATAGATATATTTAGATTGTCGTGATATAGTATGAAAAGAAGTATAAAAAGGGCATAAGTGATTTTACAAGTGTTTCTCACCCTGTGGCCGGCTGTTGACAGGTCTAAGAGCAAGGAGAGGGACAACTTAGATCCCACAGCAGAGAAAAATAAAACAAAAGAAGAGAAAGCGGAAGAGAAGCTGCTGGAAGAAGTAAGTTGCCTAACTAAAGCCTAATTTCTCACTGGTACGACGTTGTCACTTGCCAAAAAGAACACGTCTACAAACTAACAACGTATCGTGATGTGTTGTTAGCTTGTAGATGTGTTATTTTTGGCGTGCAACACCCTACCACAATGGAGTGTAAATTGAGCGTTCTACCAAAGCACATGCCACTTTTTATGACAATGCCATGTCATAAAAAACGGAAACGGAAAACAGAAAAAAATGAAATAAGAGACACAAGACATTACTCCCCATGACATTCGAGTAACGTTGTCTCGGGTGTTTTCAATCTTCCATATTACAGTACATTCCTTGGAGGAATCACTACTTGTTTGGATGATGTGTTAATTCACAATCACAAGGTGGCACTGCAACATTAGTATTAGTATGTCTGGTCAGGTGAAGGTCTAAGACAAATAATATAGACTTGTTTATATTGATATTGTTTTGACAATTGGTGGGTAGCATGTACAAAAAAAATTCAGCCACTCTTTTATATATGTAAACTTGTGATGTGATAAATAAAGTGAAGTGAAGTCCAGCACAATGCTCCTTCGGTCTTCATCATGTGTTAATTTTAGTTTGATACACTTTGTATTCTACTGCAATATTTTTTTAACAGTTTGGTATTCCCTGTAATAGAATATGACAAGAATATGTGTATGTCTGTGTGTGCGAGCAGCAAGCAGACTTTGACCAGAACAAGCTGGAAGATGAGATGAGGAAGAGGAAGGAGCGTGTGGAGAAGTGGAGAGAAGAGCAGAGGCAGAAGGCCATCGTGAATATTGGAGAGATCAAGAGAGAGCTGGAGGAGATGAAGCAGGGCAAAAAATGGAGTCTGGAGGACGATGAAGGTGAGAAAGAAAGACACAGCAAAATTGTGAAGTTTAATTTCCCCAGTCTACCACATTTGTCCTCGACCAGGTGGCCCCGTGTGACAGTTCCCGGCCCTGGTCTTCTCTTCAGGGGCCTCTGCTTTGTTTTCTGTAAATAAAAAGAAAATTGCAGTCACCTGCCTGGTAATTCTGGCTATCTAATTGGGGACTAGTTAGACCAGGGCTTCTCCAACCTTTTTATACCACGACCCCATTTTATGGGGGACATTTTTTGGTGACCCTACACTTTATTTACAGTGCAATTTCAAAGTGGAAATAAAGAATATCTTAAAACAGGGGTCTTCCACGTTTTTCAGGCCAAGGACCCCCTAGCTGAGAGAGAGATGTAGCAGGGACCCCCACGACATGTTGGATTCATGTTTTGTCAATACTTTGTAAACTTGACCTTTGGCTCGGTACTTGGTCTGCTTTTTTCCCCCCTGTACACCAATGAATTGCATTTTTATATCTGCTTGAAGTGTGGACAGTGGTGTTCCCTCTGCTACACAAACTTGTTAGCTTGTAGGTTAGTTCTTGTTGGCAAGCAACAACACTGCAGTGTACTACACAGTATGAATGAGGCTTTACCTCACTATGCCACCCTCTCCGTTTCAGATGACGATGAGGAAGGGCCCGCCCTCATGGAGGGAGACGACGACGACGAGGCCGATCTCAAGCCGATGGAGATCAAGAAGGAGATAGAGGAGGAGGAGATGTTGGTGGAGAAGAAGAAGGGCGATGAGAAGGAGAAGGAGAAGGAGACCCCCATGGAGCCGGTGGTGGTGGTGGTGGAGGAGGAGGACGACGACGTGGACACCCTGGACGCCTACATGGAGGGGGTCAAGGAGGAGGTGAAGAAGTTCAACATGGGCCCCCAGAAGGGAGACAAGGTGAGTTCTGCTCAACGCAAAGCCTGAAATCACATTGTCTTATAAAGGTCTTATAATATATGTAACAGAAGTCACATATTGTCGCTGTCCGATGGAAACCGATGTCAAAAAATTTTATTTTCAGGAAATGGGGAATTCATTGGTTCAATATTTGTAATTTCACCCACACACTCTTAACCACTTAAACATTTACTTTCAATATATATATATATTTTAGAAGTGAGAAAAAAGCTCACAATGCGTCACATTGCATAGCGTTGCAGTTTCGCTCTTTTGGCATGATGAGACTCTTGAACGACTAAGTAGGCCATTAATTTATGAAAAAGTCATAAAAAGATTAAATATATGTTTCTGCTCGACAGTGACGATATCCTGTAGCAGTATTTTTGTTTATGTAGTCCCAGTTGTCCATGCCTGTCTGTCTTGAGCTAGCCATTTATTTAGTATTATGTCAAGTGAAAAATCTCTTTGAAAAATTTTGTTTCACTCAGGTGCCATCGTGGTAACCCCCCTTTAGTGTTTCAGAGCTTCCTCTTCCATTCTGCTGTTTTGTTGTGTTATCAGTCCTCTGAGATGACAAATGATAAGAGTCTATAACTGTTATAAATGTCTCCATGTGCAACAGAAAGGAGTTGTGACCGTGGCCAAAATGGTGACAATGGTTAAAAGTACCAAGAAAGGTATTAACACCCACAAGAAGAAAGGGGAGCTGATGGAAAATGACCAGGACGCTATGGAGGTGAGAGCCTTTAATTCATACGTATCAACACTGTGCCAATGAAAGTGGGCCCGTAGACTTGCTAAGATGTTAGAAGAAGCACTGGGGGAACTTGTTCCCTAACAGCATTGTTTGTCAGTATACTCGCTGACACAAGGGAATATGTTCCCCAACACTGTCAGTATACTTGAGAAGAACTCCATGTACTGTATATCTTTTTTTCCCAGCCCTGTGGCACCATCAATCGTCCACCCTGAACAAACAATAGAGCAACTTGTGCTGGCACCATTTTATTGTGAGAACGCTATAAAAGGAAAGGAAAGGAAAATATACCACAAATAGCCACAATTACCCTCAGTAGAATAGTGGCTAAGTAGAAACGGACTAAACTGCACATTTTTTAAATATTTTTAGCCAAGCTAATTAGTTGGCACTACCAATCTCTATGCAATGAAAGGAAATGTCCTTACAGGAATTTGGGTGCATTCATTTGTGCTCAAATTGCTGCAATCTGCACGATCGTTCATGTGAAGATATCCTTGCAGGCTTGCACTAGTTCAGCAACTTTGCCCTCGAAAGTATTAATCTTGAGTCACAGCCGTAGAATTCTGTTAGAATACCGCACTGGGTACTCTTTACAATGGGTACAACTACTACTTCTTACTGAGTATACTACAGCCTGAAAGAAGAAACATCTCTCTTGTATTTAGTGCTTTTACTTTTAAGTAACATACCATTAGTTAACTCTTCAACTGGCAGAAAGAATGATCTTTTAAAATAAAATAAAACATCATAAACGACACATGCACAGGGAATATTGCAATTTTCCTCAACAATTCAGTAATAAGATCCACTCAATAACAAAGGGTCATAACCTGGATTGTGTCAGTCACAGAAGATCTTACCTGCAGAAAGGATTTTTTTTTATTCAAGTGATTTAGAACTGTGTTTAGTCTCTGCCTTGCGACGTTTGCCTAAAATCTCTGTTCTATTTGTAACGTGTGGCTCAGTACTCCTCAGAGGAGGAAGAGGTCGACCTGCAGACGGCTCTGACAGGGTACCAGACCAAGCAGAGGAAGGTCCTGGAGCCTGTGGACCACCAGAAGATTCAGTATGAGCCCTACCGTAAGAACTTCTACGTGGAGGTGCCTGAGCTGACCAAGATGACTCCTGAGGGTACGTGAACAAAACACTGAGGATAATCATTTATGTTCCATCCACACCACCATGAATTATGACCCATTGACGAGTGGCAACTGTTGGTTGAGCATCCGAGTAGCGTAGGGGAAAGGTTTCTGCCCACCACTGCAGAGACGAGGGGCTTGAATCCTCTGGTACAGCCAGGGCGTTTGCTGTCGCTGCACTAGTAACTCCTATGGGTGTGCCGATATATCGTCCCGCGATATATCACGATACGTTTTCGTGACGATATGCATCTTTTTTGTGTTTTTTTTTTTTGCAATAATAATAATGCAAAAACAGAAGTATTTGTTTGCATTTGCTTTTTTTCCCCCCATATATTTTCATAAGCTTCCCCCCCCCCTCCATATATTTTCATTATAAAAATTTAAAAAATCGTATCGTATCGATATCGTGAGCCCAATATCGTGTATCGTATTGTGAAATTAGTCGGCACACCCTTAGTAACTCCTACAGTTTAGTCAGGGCACCTGTTGAAAACAAGCGGCTGGCCATTATTATTGTGTATTCGAGGAGACACATGCTGTTCTACACTCTCCCAAATAACCAACTCTAGGGGTTAGGAGTGACAGGGATGTGCGTGGGGACATTTTTTAATTGACTTAAACTGGGCAAAAAAGGAACAAAAACAAACGAATAACAAACGGTTGGTTGCTGCAGAATAAGATCTATTACTGCAACACTGTTGGTGCTGTTGCTTGATTCCAGTGCCTATGAGGGACAGTGGGAGCAGGAACAGTGAAATGAGAGTTTCCACTTGACTAATTTCTGCCCATTTGGCTGCTTTGTATGCATCCAGACGTGAACACATACAGGTTGGAGCTGGAGGGTATTAATGTCAAAGGGAAAGGCTGCCCCAAACCCATCAAGACTTGGGTGCAGTGTGGTACATCCATGAAGATACTCAGCGCTCTGAAAAGGTGAGTAAAAGCTGATGATCATCACTTCTCTTACAGTGGTAGACTGGGTAACCTCTGGTTCCACAGTAAAATCCTCAGTGTTCACTTAACTCTGAGAGTGTAGAAAATGGAACCAAATGGAGCATTTGACAGTGTACAAAAGGAACCATATGGACATGTAAGGGCCCATTTGGTAACATTTGTACATTCTCTTCAGGTTTTTACAATATAAAGGTTTTACGCATTGGAGGCGTGACAAACAATCTAAGAATGCGTCTGTGAATATTCCGCATCAAACTATTATAGTTGATGCCTCATTCATACATGTTGAAGCTGTAATTCAGGATGAAAAATCAACCACGTTGCTAATACAAATTGCATTGCTTTATATTTTGGGGTAAATTGATTGCACGATAACAACGCTCCCGGTGTGTAAGGATCTTATAAGTGATCCCAGCGATTGGAAATTATCATGCTTTTCAGACCGTACCGTTGTCTGTTCTTGTGCTTACACATGACATTACGGATACACTCGTATAATGGTTTTCCTATTCCCGGCTGACCCAGGCACAGCTATGAGAAGCCCACGCCCATCCAGACCCAAGCTATTCCCGCCATCATGTCGGGCCGAGACCTCATAGGCATCGCCAAGACGGGCAGTGGTAAGACCATAGCCTTTCTGCTGCCCATGTTCAGACACATCATGGACCAGAGACCCCTGGAGGAGGGCGAGGGACCCATCGGTAAGGGCCCACTCTTTTTTCTTTTTCCTTACATGTTATTTTTGTCTTTTTTATTTATTCGTTTTTTTTCCAATATCTTGCACACATGACGGACTGGAGTAGCTGATTTATTTAGAGAGATGAAGCTAAGATATTTGGGGACTTGTCTTATATGAGAATCAGTTGACATGAGGGATGAATGTGAACCTTAAAACTGCAATTATAACATATATTAATTATAACGCCGAAATGGCTACTGTTCAGCAATAACCGAAAGCCTGTTTAAGCAGAGGATAAATTTGAGGTTTGAGCTTCATGCAATACCTCTTGTCAACCAGTAGTGGTCCTACCTGACCACAGGATATACATTTCTCAATAGAAGAGCAGAGAGACCAACTATATACTTACCGTATTTTCCGCACTATAAGGCGCATCTGAGTATAAGGCGCACCTTCAATAAATGTATTATTTTCATATATAGGGCGCACCGCATTATAAGGCGCATCCGCACTATAAGGCGCACTGACGGTGCGGCTTATAGTGCGGAAACCAAGGGAACCAATATTGATACATATATAAGCCGCATCCGCACTATAAGGCGCACTGACGGTGCGCCTTAGTGCACTTGTTTGTGTTGGAGCGTGTTGGAGCGCCTCAGTGCGGCTGCAGAGTTCATGTGCAACCTCTTCCAGAGAGAGATAGAGACACTAGAAACTCTGCTGGAGACACGAAACAAACTGTGTAGACTTGGCCCTTTTGAAATAAAATGTATTTTGGCCCTTTTTTTTATATTAGTCGACTGCCAGTCGACTATTGGCAATTAGTCGCCAATTAGATTCGACTAAACAAATCCTTAGTCGGGGACAGGCCTAGTAAAAACTAAATGGATTAACCCACTAAAGTAAAGGCAATTACAGTATTCTCTAATCCTGGTTTTGCTACTGACTCGGCATCCACAAGTAGGTCATACTCGGATTATAATCGGTTCCCAAATTGTAGCACTTGGCTATTGTATTGCCTGCACTATATTCTACTACACTGTAAAATCCTGAGTTTGTACAATGTCACATTTAAATGAACTTTTAATCACAGTTAATCAAACTAATCAAACTGACTCTATGAACTCCATTTGTACAGCTGTGATCATGACCCCAACCAGAGAGCTGGCTCTACAGATCACCAAGGAGTGTAAGAAGTTCTCCAAATCTCTACTACTCAATGTGGTGTGTGTGTACGGAGGAACCGGTATCAGTGAACAGGTATGTACACACGTTTCCAAAACATTCTTTGGCCTTCGACTGCACAGCCATGACACACATACACGCACGCACGAGCACACACACACACACACACACACACACACACACACACACACACACACACACACACACACACACACACACACACACACACAGCGCTGGGCCGGACAAACTTAGTACCATACCTCCAAGCATATTTCTAAAATATTTATTTCCTGAAATATGTAATTTTCATTTTAGACTGGAAATCAATGGGGCTCAACCTGTGGATCTCGGGATCCACAGGTTGAATTTTTAGATAGCAATAATTACAGTACACGAGAAGAAGAGCTATAATGTAAGATATTGGCACTGGTGTGCTGTGGTCACAGTGCAGTAGATGAGCGTCGTACAATGAAGTATGGAGGGCTTAAGTGGTTAAAATGTTATAAAATAAGATTTTTCTTTGTGGTCCAGATTGCTGAACTGAAGAGAGGAGCTGAGATCATCGTGTGCACGCCAGGAAGAATGATTGACATGTTAGGTGCCAACAGTGGTGAGTTCCCATCCCAACACTGTGTCTCCTGTCTTCACAAGTGTTAGTGACAAACCCCAGGCATATTATCCTTGTGCATGTGATTATACTGTATGACTCAGAACATAATGAACCAAGTCCGTACCACTTACTAAACTGTTGACATTGTTTGACCGCCTTGGGAATCAGTCACATCCACGAGACAGTGTCGTGTTCCCTGAAGATAATGGCAAGAACAGGTAGGTGGACTTGGTGCTGTCTCAATGGCTCCTGGTGCTCCAGGCAAGAGCCAAAGTCCAACTGCTATAGATGTGTTGCCAAGGTAGAAGTAGGTCAGCCAACTTGTACTTATTTGTCTTTTGGCATAAGAGAACATGCCCAACCTGGGTTCTACAGTGTTGTGATTAAAGTAGCACAATGCTATGGTGGAAAAAATTCAGTGAAGCTGAAAAAAGAGAGGATTATGAAGCATAAAGTTCAAAGTTAGAATGATGATTCCTAAATTCCCTTAATGCTCCTTAGTATCCATGTTTAGGAGCACATATACTATGCAAGAGAACAAATGTCACCGTAAAGCCCTACCCATCTTTGAGTATTAAATATTATTGAAAATGACTGCCCTTGAAATGTTTAGTATTTCTGACATTTTTGTTCTTCACATGATGTAAATCTTTAGTTGTTGAACAGTTAAGCTAGAGTATATATTTTTTATTTCCTTCCACACATGCGAGGTAATCTCTAATATGTTTCCCTTGTAGGTGAGAAGGCGGTTGGTCAGATAATGCTTGATGTGGCTCCATCTCTTGTATTGTATCTAGAGGCTGTTTTCTGACTTTTACAGGTCCCTCATACCTCTGAGATGGTACGCAAGAGCAGAGAGAACAGAACTACAATCTTGAAATGCAAAATAACCTGGCTCTTAAAGGGCAAGACCACTTTGTCAGAGGTTTGGATTGTGTAGTTACCTTGCCATTATGTAACTCCAAAGGTGGACAAGAAATCAAAAATAATTGCTCCATTGATTAGAAATTGATAATTCAAAATATGCTCCTCATTGACTTACATTGTACGCTGAAACAGCTCTCAAAGTCACTCTTTTAGCACGTAAATGGACGGAAACAGTTTTTTTTTTAAATAAAAATGTTAGCTTCCTGTTGATTTTGCTATTTTTATTTAGAAGAAAACCCGGACATTTTTATAAAAAAAACAAACAGTACTGGGTTTGGTGATGTTCTATATTCTCTGAATCAGCTTTGTTTGTGTTAGTTTATGTGCTAAAAGAGTGACTTTGAGAGCTGTTTCACCATACAATGTAAGTCAATGAGGAGCATATTTTGAATTATCAATTTCTAATCAATGGAGCAATTATTTTTGATTTGTTGTCCACCTTTGGAGTCACACCATGGCAAGGTAAATACACAACCCAAACCTCTACCAAAGTGGTCTTGCCCTTTAAGAATCATTCCCCTGGCTTCTCTGGGTGGCGCAGTACCTGCCCACCACCTCCGTGGTGCGTCCAGCTTGGCCGGGCGCCCCCAACAAACACCATTGGCTGTGTTTGTTGGTGGGAAGCTGGGCAGGGAGGGCAATCTCTGTTACTGCATTAGCGAGTCCTACAGGCTGGTCATTCGCCTGTTCCGCAGGGAGCGGAACTGGGAGGGATGGCGTGTTCCTCGGCACACGTTACGCCCTCCGGTCAAACTCCTCAACTCTCCTGGCAATTCTGTGTATCGGAGGAGACACGTGGTTGTCTGCAGTCTCCCCAAGACCAAACAGCGGTTGGCAGTAACAGGAACTATACATATGGGGCGAATTGGCAATAACTAAATTGGGGAGTAAAAGAAGAAGAAAGAAAAGATAAAACAATTGATTACAAAGATTATTAGTTCTCAAACCAGTGCAATTATCACATCAAGTATCACCATCAGTATTATCTTGGGTTAGGGCATTTCACCGTTGTTCAGTTTAGTTGTTGTTGTGTTTTTGAGTCAGTTGAATGTGCATGAATCCCCATCCCTTCTTGAGGTGAACTGTTTTCCCTGTGCTCCTCTCCCTGGGTGCGTAGGTCGTGTCACCAACCTGCGCAGAGCAACATACGTGGTGGTGGACGAAGCAGACAGAATGTTTGACATGGGCTTTGAGCCACAGGTGGGTTTTCCCATCGGATCATAACCCAGTAGATGTTAAACCCCCGGTTTAACACTATCAAACCCAAATGTTACCAGATAATCATTCAAACCTGAATCCCTTAGCAAAGGGGAATACTGGAACTGTTGGTTTACAAGCATAGCATAAAACCGGATCCTGAATTTCGTTTTTATTTTAATGTTAACTGTAGCGAGATTACTTATGTTTTTAGAATTGAATATTTTTACCAAACACAAGGCTATCTGCTGAAGTTGCAAATGGAACGGGGAGATTTATAAGTCGACCATTTCACAGCCAGAGGCTGTGGGTTATATGGAGGTCCTTGGCATGGAAATGTTTAGTTATAAAGCAAGATCATTATTATGAATGTAATGTTTTGACCTAAAATCTGTGATGGGTTCATCCTCCAGGTGATGCGTATCGTGGACAACATACGTCCCGACCGGCAGACGGTCATGTTCTCGGCGACCTTCCCCAGAGCCATGGAGGCCCTGGCACGCAGGATTCTGGCCAAGCCCATCGAGGTGCAGGTGGGAGGTCGCAGCGTGGTCTGCTCCGACGTAGAGCAACACGTGGTAAGAAATACGTCTCTTTATCATATCATGTCGTGGAGGCCACACGGGGTAGGACGGCGTGTGGCCAGTCATTTTTTCACTCGCAAGGTACGGCACGGTACACGCGCGTGCACCCCCCGTAGATTCACGAGCCAAGTACCCAAATGGCTACTTTGCATAACAGGTTTACATCTATAGGCTACACGGTAACAACACAGCATCAAGTTGGCTTCAGTAGGTGCTGCTGCCAGTAGCCTATCTACACGCAGCAATGCCAAAGCAAACTTTTAGTTTCAGCTCTATAATTCATGCATTCCTTCAATTTGTATTAGTTTAAAAAGACTAAAACTAAGCTAAAAAACATTTCCTATACAAACATGTTTCCTAATTTTAGGTAAAATAAAATGCGCGCTGTGTGCGCGTGCCGTGTGCGTGCGTGACGTCATTAAAATACCGTCCTTAAAATCACCACGACACCGCTGCTGTTAGGCATACACCTTGTATGTTCAAAACCTTTCATTTTCATCGTGAAAGGAAAAAGAGAAAAACCCATTTGAATGGATCCAATAGACTCCAATGACATTTTAAGTCACAAAAGCTCTAATACTTTTCATTGCTTAACCACTTTAACCCTGGCGTCCCTAATTTGGGCATGTAATTATAGACTAAAAAAAAAAAAGACAGGGCTTAAGAGGTAAAATTTGGAGGAAAAAAACAGACCGACATGAAGTGTGCATTGATCTATAACAAAAAAGAAAGAAAGATAAAACACCTAAATACAGAGATATGAGATATCCACCCGACAAATGATATTGATGTGCATTGAATTCTACAGTGGTTGGGTCAGTTCTTGTCCCTGAAAATATCTATGTAGAATTAAACTTGTTTGGTATTCTTTTTTTTTTTCGTTTAAAAAAAAAAGTTTTTTGTTTAGTTTTTTTTACTTGTCAAAGTAGGTCAAGTAATAAGCTTTAATGTTTTCTAAACAAAATGTGAATGCATCATATGATGTTGGGTGGAAAGAAACCTTATATGTCCAAAACCTCCTTTTCAGGATTCAAATTCAAAAACGGCAAAAGCAGCAGATCAACAAGCTCAAACGCATCGCTTCGCGACGTGTTTCGAGCTTGCGGATCTGCTACCTGTCATGCTCTTGTGTGACTCTTGTGTGTAGTATGATCAAGTAGGACATTAATTAATAAGAGATAAGACGTTTCTGCCCGCCAACAGCGATATGGATATCACATCTCTGCTTCTCTCTCTTCTGCCCTTGCTCTCTCTGTCCAGCTGGTGATCGAGGAGGACAAGAAATTCCTGAAGCTGCTGGAGATCCTGGGACATTACCAGGAGAAGGGCTCCGTCATCATCTTCGTGGACAAACAGGAGCATGCCGATGCTCTGCTGAAAGATCTGATGAAGGCGTCCTACCCCTGCATGTCTCTGCACGGAGGTACCGGAAATCACATTGTTTTAGCGTGAAAACTGACCAGTAACGAGTTGAATTGCACGGGTGGGATATTGCAGAATAACGATTAAGCCACTTGAACCCCAGCATTGTGGGTAACATTCGGTACAAATGGCCGATCTACAAGCTCACAGTGCGTCGTAGCGCGTTGTGTAGACCGGCTATGATTTGCTGTAGATCGACAAAAGAGTACCAAGTACAGTGCAAGTCAGGTCGACACCAACCTTTAACCCCCCTTTCTGGCAGGTATCGACCAGTACGACAGAGACAGCATCATCAGCGACTTTAAGAACGGAGCGTGCCGTCTGATGGTGGCAACGTCAGTGGCGGCCAGAGGCCTGGATATCAAGCACCTGATCCTGGTGGTCAACTACAACTGTCCCAACCACTACGAGGACTACGTCCACAGGGCTGGACGCACGGGCCGCGCCGGCAACAAGGTTTGGGACACCTCACTTGCAAAAAAAATTAAACGTTGGTAGTTGTTTGTAAGGGCACAGAGAGCGCTCTCTCTTTTAGCCAGAAATTGGTGATTAGAAATTAAGCAAAAGACAGCAAAAGGATATTGCTGAAAAACCACTTCCTATCTGGTGTTTGTTATTGTACATTTACAATAGATCTCCCCCCCATGTCTTCTCCCCAGGGGTTTGCCTACACCTTCATAACCCCTGACCAGGTTCGCTACTGTGGGGACGTCATAAAGGCCCTGGAGCTCTCTGGCTCTCCTATCCCCCCTGAACTGGAACAACTCTGGGTCTCCTTCAAAGACCAGCAGAAAGCGGTATGATGATGAGAGCGGGACGTTTCTGTAGAAATTGAAGTGTCTTTCTGGACATGTTCACATTGGTAGCCAGAATCCTCATTTTGGCCTATCCAGATTGGAATCTGATATGTTTGATCTAGTATGAACAGCAAAACAAAAATTTGATTTTTGTCTGTGTTGTTGGTCTCATCTGTACAGTGAAGCTGCAATGTATTGTAATTGTTAATGAAACAGACCTTTGTTGACTGAGTTCAGAAAGTTATTAACAGGATTTTACAAAACTCTGAGTTCATACAATGTTTTTTAGTTACACTTACACTTCTGTTAGTAATTCACTAAATGAAAACTGATCTATTTCTGGGAATATTGTTACGGAATTTCTGTATTAGCAACTATTCCTGAGGCTGATTCAAACTCAGGATCATGTGGTCAGCACACTGACTTGAATGAGCCACTCGTTTGATGATGATGATATGAATTGTCAAGATAAACACAGCAGTTTTCATTCTTTGTGTCTTTCTTTAACTCTCCTGTCTTTGTTTTTTTTCCTACTATGTTTATCCACTCCCCCAGGAGGGCAAGACCATCAAGAGCAGCAGCGGTTTCTCAGGGAAAGGCTTTAAGTTTGACGAGACAGAACATGCTATGGCCAACGAGAGGAAGAAGCTTCAGAAAGCTGCTCTGGGACTGCAGGACTCTGACGATGAGGACGGAGCCCTGGATGTGAGTGATGCATTGAATAAAATACATAAATAAATTGTGTTAAAAAAAATACAGGATCTAAATGACTCAATAGAAGAGCAGGGAGACCAAATACAACCACCCCAATTGTATTGTAAGTTATATTGCATTAACATAAGCTACCATAAAGAATGGACTAAATTACATAATACAGCTTTGATCGCTAAAAGAAAATAGATAATCAACTATTTACTAAGCGACTAATAATATATCTCTATTTTTCGCATAAAATAGGCGAAAGGTCAAATCAATAAAATTGTCAATATAGCCAATCTGCAAGCTCACAATGCGATTGTGATGCATTGTGAGCTGGTACGGTAGATTGGCTATTTTTGTGCGTCACAGTATAATAACGGTTAAGTGGTTAATCGATTTGTTGATAAAAAAGAAAAATAGTTATTTGATTAATCAAAAAAGTAATCAATAGAATAATCGCTAAGAAGATAAATGGACAGTTGCAGCCCTACTATAATCTCCACCCCTGCCTCTCTCTCTCCCGTCCTAGATCGACGAGCAGATCGAGAGCATGTTCAACTCCAAGAAGAGGGTGAAGGACCTGTCCGCTCCCGGGGCGGCCGCGGGGCCCGCGGGAGCCATGGCGGCGGCGGTGGCTGCCGCCGGCGGGCTGGCTGTCGGCAACCAGTCCGCCGGAAACATCCAGAAACTGGAGATGGCAAAGAGGCTGGCGCTCCGCATCAACGCACAGAAGAACCTGGGCGCTGAGGCTCAGGTGGGCTGACATGACATAGACAGCAGAGCTGTTCAATACCACAGTTTACACAATAAATGATCATCGCTTAATTCAGTGGTTCTCAAACTGTGTCATGCACCAAGTTGGTATGTATTTGTGCCAGGGACCCCCAGAAGAGAAGATTTGCCAGATTATTTTCGAGATTTTTCCAAAAATAGCCGATGTACAAGCTCGCAGCGTGTCACAAAGTGACGTGCTGTGAGCTTGTAGATCTGCTATTTTTGAATAGCCAAAGTATGACATATAAGGGTAAAGTGGTTAAAATGATTGTGATGCAATATTAACAAAGATTTATTTATCAGCTTAAATTTTATAGTGTTCCAATGTAGTATGCTCATTTTTGTTTAATCACTTGTTTATCCTGTATGAGCTGTCTCTCGTTATTCGATGAAATTAGTCTCCCTACCTGAACATTTATTTTCTGTTTACTAAAGAGCTAGAGAGATGGGGAAACCCCTGTTACAGAACAAACACTCTTTAGCAATGACCACTATATGACTATAGCCAGGGCTATTTCACTCTTATTTTAACAAAAATATATCGCTTAAAATAACTTACTAAAACACTGTGGTATCCCCTTGACAGGATGTGATGCAGCAGGCCACCAACGCCATCCTGCGGGGCGGAACCATCATGGCTCCTTCGGTGTCGGCAAAGACCATCGCCGAGCAGCTGGCGGAGAAGATCAACGCCAAGCTCAACTATGTCCCAGTGGAAAAGCTGGAAGAGGAGAGGCAGGCGGCCGAGCAGGCCGAGACCGTCAAGAGATACGAAGAGGAGCTGGAGATCAATGACTTCCCACAGGTCAGACACACTGGATGCGTTGAAGGAAAATATCACGTTTGTCTTATTTTCATGATTTGATTGTATCATTTATCTTGATAAATTAAATTGTGCAATTTTAAGTGTAGACATTTTAGCCTCTTTTTCTGCTGTTGAGAAATCCGAGTTCAGAAGATCAGAGAAAATTCAATTACATTATGTAAAAGCAAAACGAAAAGTGCACTCCTCTGAGCAAATATCCCCACCAGGCCGTGTTACCCATAGATATAGAAACCGATACCTCATTGGCCGCTGCAGTTCTGTATTGCGGCCGCCATATTGGAGGGGGCACGCTTCCTGACTCCTGGCCAATCACAGCGCTTCCTTTCCGGGACTTGTCAGAATCTAGTTGTATAAAAATATCAAATATCCCGTTGTATTTTTATGCAACTAGATTCTGACAAGTCTCGGAAAAGACGTGCTGTGATTGGCCAGTAGTCAGGAAGCGTGCCCCGTCTAATATGGCGGCCGCGATACAGACGCCCCAGAGTCGGAGGAGGTGTCTACCTTTATATGTCTATGGTGTTACCTACCCAGGCCCAGCGAACTTTGGAAGGCAGTCATAGCCAAATGTAATGGAATCTGCAAAATCTGACTGATTGGTCATTGTGCAAAATGGGCCCCTCCCGCAAACTTGGAAAGCCAATCGTGGCCAATTGGAAGGGAATTTACCAGGAACACATCACATGGGTTTAAATTTTCTTTACTGGTATTTCACTTAACTAAAAAATGTGTTAACATGGTTGGCAGTCCTCAAATAGGTCCCACCCCTCCCGTAAAGCGAAAGCAAATTCGTGGAACTGACTTGCATTTGTCACTGCTGTGTTTTCTTCCAGACGGCCAGGTGGAAGGTAACATCCAAGGAAGCCCTCCAGAGGATTGGTGAATACTCCGAGGCTGCCATCACCATTAGAGGAACTTACTTCCCCCCAGGGAAGGAACCCAAGGAAGGAGAACGCAAGATCTACCTGGCTATTGAAAGTGCGTATGAAGGATGTCATTCTGAGCATTTTTCAACCTGCTGTCCCTGTTTTGGGCATGCCAAAAATACAGAGGATAGCCAATATCTACAAGCTCACATCACATCGTGACGTATCGTGAACTTGTAGATCGACTATTCTATTTTGGAAATGGAACTTGAAATGGGAAACGAGGAACTTACTATTAAGCTAGATGTGTAAAAATGAATACATTGTGTCACCTTTATTTGTTGTTGGGCTATGCAGAGGACAAATGTGGAATTTGTCTTCTGCATTCATCCATATCAACTATTAAGAGCAGTGGGGAAGTGCCATTTAATACAGTACCTGGGGAGCAGTTAGGGCTTAATTGTGTTGCTCAGGGACACTTCAACACATATAGACTGGCTGGACCGGGGGCGAACCAGTGACCTTCCGATTCCCAGACGGCCTCTTTAGACACTCGGCTACAGCCGCCCATAAAATGTTAAAATATTATTTAGCTACATACTTTGGCAAAACAACACAGCTGTTAACCTGTCCAGAGAAAATGAACTAGGTATCTGTCTTCAAATGTTTACAATTCCTTAGTTCGTGCCATCTATGTCGGTCAAGAGATACTGGGAGCGGCGAGCTTTTAGAGAGCCAAAATACAGAGGAGAGGCATAACAGAGGCTGTATTTACATTAGTGTTTTGACATTTTAACATTATGTTACTACAAGAATGTTGCCTACACAACCTTTAAGTTATATGAGATACAGTAGAACCAATACTAGTCAATAATACCTCCACAAAACGTGTTGAACTGCCAGTGTGACAGGTGCTAAATAACGCGCTCTCTCTCCAGTGCTTTGCTCTTAACGCACATTTCATTGCATTTTTTAATATATACATTTCATTGCATATTTTGTCTGGTGAGTAGAGAGTGAATGAAACTCCCCTTTGATGCAGTCCTACTGTCCTAGAGTGTGTTGTTGTATTCAGTTGTACATGCTAAAGTTATGTGTTTGTTTGACAGGTGCAAATGAACTGGCAGTACAGAAGGCCAAAGCAGAAATTACCAGGCTCATCAAGGAAGAGCTCATCCGATTAGTAAGTGCTCTTTTTTTCCCTGTTGCTTGAAAACAAGGATGCAGCCATTTTGGTATTGATTGTTGGGCAGATAAGTTACAACAGAGCACCAGTCAGTACTGGGTAATTTGCCCAGTACTAAAGTATAATTCAAGAGCCACTTTGTAACATATAAGAAATCAAAGCTACACACTTTTATTTTCTCACACTTTTTATATCTGAGCAAACTTATACTGGTCTATATTTTTAATGAAAGTAATAATAGATCGGTTTGATATAAGATCGTATGTATAGCGATGAAGAGAACGTGGAACCTCTTGATAATCTGTAATCCACATGTAACGCCCGGAATTCAAACCCGGATCTTCCGCACAGGAAGAGACGCTAAAACCAAACATCTTCACCAATAGCCTAATGGGGAATCTCTCCTTGGCCAGGGGAGATATTAGGCGTTTGGTCTTCAGGCAGAGGCTCTTAGCCCCTCTGCTTTATACGCATGTAAAACGCGATTTGATGCAGCTAATGTCACACCAGCATTGTTGTTGTGAAGCCATCTTTATAAATAGGAGAAGCGTTTTAAAAGATGGCTATTGCGCACTCCTGTTCCCGAGCTCCCCATCCTTACACAGACGCGTAGCGAGAGTAGTCTAATGCTTTGGTGAGGCTACAAGTCAACTTCATTTTCACGTCACAGTACAGTTGTACAAGAGTGGGGGTAATTAGTGTGGTTGCCCTAACAGGGCAACCAGACTATAGTTATCTTCAAACTTTATTATTAATATTATAGATAAACAATAGTTTAGATCGTCTCTCCTCCCACAGTTTATTTTTCCCAATTTAGTGCCATATGTCAAAATGACCGGCCTCACCGGGAATCGTGTGCTTGTATAAGGCTAAGAGATTGGTTGCATAGTTTTATTGATATTGATTTATTAGTGCATTAAATTTCCCCATCCACTTTAATGGAAAAGTGCAAAAACTCAAATTCAAGTATTTTTTTCTCAGAAACCGTAAGAGCTAGAGTTACCAGATTTGGAGGGGAGGTTCCTAATTTAGTCAGAAATTATTGATAAAATAATTACACTAATCGGCCACATGGTGGCGCTATAACAGCCCCCTTTACGTTTTGTCCTATAACTCTTGAACCGTAGGTCGTAAAATCAAAATGTCTTTTTCCCTGGATTCCTTGGGTCACTACGCATCTCCCCATATAGGCCACGCCCATTTGCGTCAGGATAGATTTTCCGCCATTTTGAATTTTCTTCAAAACACACTTTTTGCTTCTTTTCCTACAAATTTTGTCCAAATCTCACACAAATCGGTACAGGTCATCTATGGACCCATGCGATAAATATATCCAAACGGCATTATAATAGTCCTTACCGTTCGTCCGTAATTGGCTTCCGAAGTTAGTGGGAGGGGCCCGTTTTACCAAAAATGCTAGAAATCACGAACGAAACGTCCGCTCAATCCCAAATTTGAATCAAATGTCAAGGGTGGTTTACTCAACGAATCCCCAAAAGAATTTCCATTTTGACCCATAGGGGGCGCCACAAATGCACAAAATGTAACCGTTTGATGCAAAAACATGATTTTTGGGGGGGATCAATCCTTTCTAAATGAAACGCAAGTGATCTCAGGAGTTACGTGACAATGTAATTGGCACAGCCTCCGACGGTATTCCTCCCAGCGTATTCCTCGAGTCCCGGCGGCAGCGACCCGCGACTAGCGTCGGCGCAACCACACTCTGCAATTGCTCTGAATTGCGACGCGTCTAGTTACTTTCTATTGCCTACAGGCTCCCACGAATTGCAGTTAGGGTTCAAGGTTGTGCTGTATTGTTACATCTTGTGTACAGGTACGGTACATCATAAGAGTAAAACGTATTTTTGCTCGGCTTCCTTCAGAGAATGCAGCAGCATAGGTAATAATAATCGTTAAAAAAAACTCAAAAAAATAGAACATCAGCGTATGTACAGGTGATGATATGATCTTGGTATATTATATACACCAACAGCATTCTTACAGTAGCTGCCACATTACTTTATGTAAACAACTTCACAGTATCTTCTATATACAGCAGTTTAAAAAAAACTGATAATCATAGGAGTATAGAAAATGGCAAATAACAAAACCATATCAAATATACATTCGGTGTGTACTCAATAAATAAAATAAAAATAAAGGCAGAGTGCCTCAGTGCACATACAGTATGAAACATGTATGAAGTTGGTGGTCCTAAGGTCCCAACCTGGAATAATTAATGAACTGTGTAGTGTGTCCACAGAAATACAGCATTTGAGCACTGTACACTTTTGTTGGAATAAAATCTTCCTCCATATACGTATAATAATAATAATAATAATAATAACAATAATAATAATACCTAATGATCATTATTTAGGAGTTCATAGGAACGTGGCAAGTCAGTAAGCTTGATATTGACAGTGAAAAGTGGTGGCACCCTTGCTTGAACAAAATGTTTCTATTCACTCAGTTCAAATTCTGCTATTTACATTATGCTTATTATGTAAATCATGAGTCTGTGACATTATTGAAAACAGAAGGCATGACTGTTATCAGTGGTGGATTGATTGATTGAATATTTTATTAGACAGAAATGCAAAACAGCACGAGTATAGTCAAACATTTGGTCTAAAAAGATAACGCCAAAAAAAGTCCTTGCGGTCTTGTTTCCATTGGGGTCCTATGTATTCAATTCATCAACATAACACAAAAATAACACAAATTCTATATCATCACAAACACTATATGTACAGAGTAGGAAGAGGGGGGTGGGGGTAAAGAGGGGGGGGGGGGGACACGATCGCCTGTCTAAGGCGGTGGAATGTATGGCATTGCTACTTTACTTAAGTAAAGAAATCTTGAATGCTTCTGACTTCCACCACTGACTATCATAACAGATGTCTCGATGTTTATTTGTTGTTTTTCTTCTCTTTGCAGCAAAATTCCTACCAGCCAACCAGCAAGGGCAGATACAAAGTACAAGTGTAGAAGAAGACATGCAGACTCAGGGCGCTCTACGTCTTCAGCTGTCACCCGTTACCACTTTACAATTTGTCTGTGGATATTTTGTAACATATTTTAGCATTTTTAATTGCGTCCCCTCATTTACCATATTTTGCTTTTGTTTATGTTGGGCATTTTCTTCTTGTTTCTTCCCTACATCAGTTGAATTGTCAATCATTTTAGGCTCTATACTTAGACTATTTTGATTTCCAAATTTGTGTAAAACCACAATGAGCGAAGTTTGATTCGCCTTTTCAGATATCTGCAGATGTTGAGCGTAAGAAAAGTGTAATTTGATTGTGAATTATTTTTGAGTCATTTCTCACAGACATCTCTAAAAGTAAGCCTGGACTATGTAAGATGTTTTTACTTCTGTTTCCCCCAAGTCACCAAATAAAGCCACGTGTTGATAAGGAAATAAACATGGTCTTTACTGAATCAATATCATTGATTAAATTACAAATAAAAAATACATTCTTCAGAATGTGCTTTAAGGCTGGTTTTCTCTAAATTATTAATGGCCCGTGCCAGCTATCAGCCTTGCCCTTTAAGCAACAAGACTGTCACTTGCAGAAAACAACTGATCTACACAAGCTAACTGAGCTACAAAGGTCATTGAGCTACATGGTAACTGACCAAGCTTGTAGTAGTATTAGTAGATCAGTTTTTTTTTGTCGGCAAGCGACACCACGGTACTAAAATTAAACGGATGGAAAATCCCTTAATATATATTCATTCCCGTTTGATGTTCTGCGCATGCCCAGACCAGCGTTGCCATGTCCGCTTATTATAAGCGACTGTGGGCTTGTTTTTCTGTTAATTTGCTTGTAATAATTATTGATAGTTGCGGGTTGCGTTTTTTGGGCTTGTTTTTAAAATGTAGTTGCTTATTTAGGCTTTTCCCCTAATGTTTATAAACTAGTGTTTCTCAAACATTTTCAAGTCAAGGACCCCCAAATTAATGTGTATTTGTCTGCGGACCCCCAGCTGAGAATGTTATGCCAGGGACCCTCATACAAGATTTGTGTTGTTAAAATGTTAAAAACAATATTCCTCATAAAAATAAAAATAAAACATTTTAGATTTTTTTTTTTTAATAGCAGATCTACAAGCTCACCACGCGTTGCATCGCGACAGGTTGTGAGCTTGTAGATCGATATTTTCAAATAGCCAATGTAATTATGTTTACAGGGCGAAGGTGGCTCGCTTCTTTTGGGCTTGTTTTCATAGACCCAGTTGCTTGTTTCTCTCTCAAAACATGGCAACGCTGCCAGACGAGCGTCCAGTCTTATTAATTTTTAATGGGAAATGGCTGCGTTTCTTCTCATCTAAACCTGCGGAGCTGCTTGAGGGAACAAAAATCCGCGAAATCTATGCATTTAACGCGCGTTCTGACGCGAACCAACGTTTTGTAGTCGCCGCTGCTTTTCGGCTCTTTCTCGAAAAATGTCGATCCACTCGATCGTGTTTTGAAGGATGAAAGATGTATCTTTTTTTGTTTTTAACCCTTTGCCTCCCATGATCTGCAAACAATTGAGGTACAGTATACAGTGCAATGGTTCCCAAACGTTTTAGCTCGGCACCCAAAAGACAAATGCAATGTCTCCCCGTGACTACTAGTGGAAATAGCAGGTCTACAAGCTCACAAGCTGTGAGCTTGTAGATTGGCTATTTTCCACTACTTCTTAAACATTTTGTTTTCAAATGTATGGATTTATTTTTTGGGCATTTATTTATGAAATAATTTAGATAAATGTCTGAATTTGTTTTTAATTCGTGACCATTTTAGATTTTCTGTGGGGGGGTGATAATTATTTTTTTTTTAATTAAAAACAATGTAGGAAAGGAAAAAATAAAGGGGATATTTACTCGCGACCCATAAAAATGGACCTGCGACCCACAAATGGGTCCCGACCCACTGTGTGGGAACCACTGGTATAGTGCTATTATAGTCGCATGCTTTTTTCCTCTGATGGCCTCTGCATTGTAATTTATGCAGATTAAAGGCAATAGTAGATGATATTTTATCTGCACAGGATGCACTTTTGCGTTCCTTTTTTACGCGATTTAAACCCATTTAGGTAGACATTAAAATATTCTCATTTATGCGAAAACGATGCCTTTGTTTAAAAGCTGTTTAAAATAATGCTGCATTATTCATTTTGTTACACAGGAGGCATTGTGCCGCTCGTAAGGCTGTTAGGTTGACGGAAAGACATCCAGATGCTCAAGTTTTGTGAATGAAATGTGCTTTAGTTACAACGTAAAGTACCCTCCCCTTGCATGTCTTCTGACAGTTAGCAGAACATATTCTCATCAGCAGCAACAGCCGACTTGATAGTTTATCATCACCCTTTTCTTTGTGATATACTGTATGCAATGTAAATTGCTTCCCCATTTAATGTCAGAATTCAAATGTTTTGATTGAGGATTCCTCGTGATCGGAAAGGGTTTGAATTAAGACCAGCAACACGCAGGTAGATTTGGTCAGGAGGAGGCTTAATATTCCAAAACTGTTTGGCTGTTAACCACACAGCTTTTGGATGTCATTATATCTGAAAATTAAAAACATCAATATTAGGCTAATAAAGCAGATTTACAAGTGCAATATGTGAGCTTGTAGAGCAGCTATTTTTTATTAAAGGTATAGTGAGTGATATTTATTTGCTAAAATAAGTGTTAAATATCTCTTCTGTATTCATTCATTGCCATATAGTGTTTGTTCAGTAACAGTATTCTCCATGTCTCTCCATTTTGACCAAAAACATTTTGTTTAAACCAAAAACTATCACTTACCCTACCTTTTTAAATACAACATGGAGCTTAAAACAATGACACTGTGTGAACTATGGCCCAGAAAGAAAAAGTTACCCCCGCCACTACACACCCACAGACACACACACCATTTGTAGCCATATGGATATTAATACATTTGAACAAATTTGTCCATGTTCCCACCCTGGCAGAAAATGATGCGCCAGGTGACAACCAATGACTTCTGCATGAGTGGCAGGCCGTCATGCTTGGCAGAGGACGGCCATCACCCCGCCAGCCACTTTGACCTAGTCTGCGCTTCTCAGTCCAGCAAGTTCTACCCCCCTCCACCGCCGTCCCTCCAGATGACGCTGGGCCCCATTCCTTTGCCGGGCCAGAACCCCCACAAATCCATGGCCTGTCAGAGACAAGAAGGGTTAGGGCCTGACCCTTGCCCGCAGCAAGGAAACTTGGGAGGGATCAAAAATGGCAATCAGTCGTCTGAGGGGTCCAAGAAGAAGAAGGCGACAGGAAAGTCTGGGAGACGCGGTAGGCCAGCAGGAACCACAAAGCTAGCTGGTTACAGAACCAGTACGGGACGACCTCTTGGTACCACCAAAGCCGCTGGCTTCAAGACTAGCCCAGGGAGGCCGCTAGGTACAACCAAGGCCGCGGGGTACAAGGTTAGTCCTGGAAGGCCCCCCGGCAGTATCAAGAGCCTGTCCCGCCTTAACAAACTGGCTTACGGTACCACCTGTAGCGGAGCGAATTTCCCCTTTCCCCTGCCACACAAAGAAGGCATCTGTGAACCCTTATGCAAAGAGAAGGCAGCCAATGAGTAGATGAGCTGGCATGTTTGCGTTCATGTCTACCCCCTCAAACCATGGAATGACAGACGCATGTTTTCAACTTGCTATCAGATACCAAGCGTGTTTATTTTCAGTCCTAGTCAGCTACAAGAACAAGAGGAGAAGGATTTATTTTCTTTTTCTCTTTTTTTTTTTGTGTTACTTTTGTTGATGTCATCATCTGTGTGCCTGTTACCTGAACTTTCAGGTCTTCAGTTCTGCAACTGGGCACCTAACATACACAGTATTGTAACTGCCTTTTGAAAGTTTGGTGGGTAAATTGAAAGGATAATTTGTTGTTCATATTCTGCAAGTATTTTCCCTTTAGTGTCACTTGCATGCAGATGTCATTGAAGCACCTGAGATAGCACATGGTGTGACACAAAACTTTACCAGGAGTGCTGGAAAATTGTGAACAAGAAGGGGGAAAAAGATGATTTTGAATTGCGTCCTAAATAACGCATTTTATGTTGTAGAAGCAACATGTCTACAAATCAAGTTGGATGTCATAGAAAATCTTGTTTTATTTCAACAGAGATACTTCAAGAAAAAGTACTATATTTTAATTTTTAGTCTCCATTTACATCCTAATGTCAAGATTGCATTCGGCATTAAAAAACAAATCATGTTGGTGAAATCATGTAGTGTTGACAAGAATAAGGATATACGTGTGGCTCCAAGCCTCATGTATAAAATATTAATTAGGCACATATTTTATACTTGCAATTAAGTCATGATTATTGATTTGATGCTCAAATCAAGTTTAGTTCTTTCCTCCAAATGCCTAATCTGAGTTCCCAGAAATTCTCGCATAAAAACGGGACGGGCGAGAACTACCAAATGCCTAAAACAAAATATGTCTATAACTGAATCTTTTCAATATTTGAAACTTTTTACACCTTACATCTGGTGTTTAGTGTTAAAGGGATATCTAAAACATTTTCCCTTCATCAGGTATGATTTGCATCGATGGAGGAAATGTTTTACCTCTATTATGTGAACAATGACTTGTCAGTGTTGTTTGTGGTCATTTCATTTAAACCAAGTGGGCTTGCCCACTGGTTTCAGTGAAGAAAGCCAACAAGCCAGCTTTGTGGTTGCTGAAATAGAAACATAATCTCTGCAATGTGTCAGATGTATGAAGAATAACAGATTAATATTCTAAATATTAAATTGTCCCCTGTAATCTGTGATCGAGAATGTAATGATCTGATTGCAGTTTTATTGCTTTCATTTTGTGTTTGTTTGTATTTAGTTTGTTCCCCTGTTCTACAGTATTTATATAGAGGGACTGACATCAAACTAAGGCCTCAAATAAATTGTGTTCATCCTCACAGCTGAAGATAAACCAAAAAGATATGGGTTTTATGATTTGCATTTTACGTTTTACAGACAATCTGACATAATCCAGAGAGAATTGAATACAAAATGATGACATTCCATTGAAATAATAATACACTTAAGATTGGCAAATCAGTCCATAAATTTGATTTAGCTAACCGCTAATTCCTAAAGGACAGTGGTCTGATATGATGGAAGATGTGTTATGAGTTATCTTTTCACCCACACATGCATAACAGTAGCATTATTCATCATTTAAACATTTGGGTGCACTCAGTGGTTGTAATGTGCTATGTGTTACATTTGATACTATCAATTTTGATATTGTATTTTGATACTTAATGTGTACACAACCCTCTAGCACTTATTTTGTCAAACCAATATATGGTGTACAGTGTTCTTGAGTTTGGTTGTATTATTAGAAACACATTTGCCACCATATACATCCAATACCAAAGAATTTGTTTTCTACTAAGCTATCAAAATTTCTGTACTAGTGTGTATTTGATAACAAAACAGGACATTAAAAGAAAATATCAAATTAAACTTGAAATATAACTTAGTATG
Source organism: Gymnoscopelus braueri (assembly GCF_963280865.1). Classification (NCBI taxonomy): domain Eukaryota; kingdom Metazoa; phylum Chordata; class Actinopteri; order Myctophiformes; family Myctophidae; genus Gymnoscopelus; species Gymnoscopelus braueri. The sequence goes on from NC_137609.1 coordinate 31,556,677, forward strand.
TAACGTGTAATTGACAAGGCACATATTACCACTGTCGTATGATAATGCTAGTATCAATTTGTTAGTACGAAAGAAACTAGTGATCTGCTTAGGAAATGTGTAACCAACATAAAAATTATGAACATGGCAATTATAAATTAACAAATACATTTTTATATTGTCACAATGTAACTTTTGTCTTCCTGCCGTCGTCACCCTCATACCCAACTCTTTGTTTATATTCATCTGTTATTTTACTTTGTGGTACAATAATATTTTTTTTTTTTTCATTAATAAGACTGTAGCTTATTTGGACATATCACTCAATATTAATATTTCTTACTGTAAATATGATTGCTGTTATGGCACGCAAGCTAATTGTGTATTTTGTGAAGTTTGGTTTATATAATGTTTATGACGGAATGGTTGTTAACAGGATAGAATTGACATCAACCAGCAGACATGGAAGCTTTGTACACGCCAGCCACTTTGGCTGGTAACCAGTCACTGTTCGGAGGTCCCATTGTAGTTGGCTGGCAAAATAGTGAAAGTGGCTAGTGAATTTTGGAATGTGCCAGCCTCTGGACTATGGACATAACTCGTATTCTTACCCTGGCGCATATGATTTTGTTATTCTATTCTGATATAATGCGGAATGTATAGATACACACAGATGAGTTGGCCTCAACTAGTGAAAGGTAGTGTCCGCTGTTCACAAATTCCCATTCAAACCACATTATGTAGATAACAAGTGAACATTTGATCCGTTTTGTGTTTAATGATCTTCTAGATGGTTTTCATTCTCAAAAGTAATCACTTTGTCATACTAATGCTATATTAACATTACAATAACAGCATTACAATACCCTGTCAGTATCTGTGTGTATCTAAACACTTGAATAAATATATTACTCAGAAATATCAGTTTTCCTTAAATGTAACAATGAGTTGAAAGAACCTTCAAAAGTATGCTTCTGAACACCTTAACATTTTCATTTAACCAGTTTTCTTACTTATTGTTGAATGTGTACGTTGCACTGAGGCTATGAATCTTTGTTCCTATGCGGACGAGAGAAAGGTGATACAAGTTGTAGGTAAGGGGCAGCTCATTGTGCATGGGCTATCACAAGTATAAACGTGAATTATTGTTTCCATTTTTGCCAGTCCCCTTTCAAAGGGTGGTTTCCTTTACATTCCCTCTCTCTCTTCCAAGGTCTATAGACTAACTTCAGTCTTTAATAGAGATTACCTCTCACATACTGAGTGTCTTTAGGGAAATGTGAAGCCCAGTTATCACAGTGGTGTAATAATCACCCAAGCCTCTAACCTCTGAACCTTTGTACATATATTCTGCTTTATTCTTGCATGATTGTCGTGGAATGTTCAAAAGTTGTGTAATAAATTTTAAACTTAAAGAAAGTTTTCAACACGTTATTTCACAAGGCCTTAAACTAGGCTACATGCCATCGGATACTGTAGTAGAATATAGATTGATACTAGATAGATGAACCTTAATTTCTTTATTGATACCTGTGTGGAAATTCAGGTGCCCTAGCCCGTGTTGCCATGTCTGCTTATTATAAGCGACTTTGGGCTTGTTTTTCTGTAAAGTTGCTTGTAAATATTGATAGTTGCGGGTTGCGTTTTTTTTGGGTCTTTCGAAAGTTCAGTTGCTTATTTTGGATTGCTTATTTTTATTGTGTCATATGTTGTTTAAGTGGTTCTCAAACATTTTCATGTCAAGGACCCCCTAATTAACATGTATTTGTCTGCAGACCCCCCATCTGAAAATATTTCATACTATGGACCCCCATACAAGATTTGTGCACATTTTCTTCAAGATTTTCTTTTGAAAATAGCAGATCTACAAGCTCTCAACCATAGCTCTCAACGCAGCAGCAACCACAGTAAGCATGAAAAGAGTCTGTGTAAGAGTGTGTGTGTTTAGTATGTACAATATGATAGAACCATAAAACCAGTGGTGTAAAGTAAGTGCATTTACTTAACTACACTTTTGATGATTTTTAAATTTGCAGTACTTTATTTCTACTCCACTACATCTCAGAGTAAAATATTGTGCTTTTACTCCACTCCACTAAAATTATATGAAAACTTTAGTTACTAGTTACTATAGATTCTGATTATTATTACAAAACTTACATGAACCACTTCAGCCCTATACATACATTTCGGCCATTTGAAAATAGCTGCATTGTGAGCTTGTAGATCTGCCATGTTCAAATGATTGTTATACATTTTATACATTTGAAAACATTCTGCATAATGAGTAGCCTACTTATGAGTACTTTTGGTACTTTAAGTACTTTTACTCGAGTCAATTTTTAATTCTGGACTTTTACTTGTAACAGAGTATTCTACATTGCAGTATTGATACTTTTACTTTTACAGTATTGACACTTACAAATGTGAGTACTTTTTCCACCACTGCATAAAACCGCTTGTTATATTACTTCTATTGAAACCTACAGGTTTCAATAAAACCTACAGGTTTCAATAATGTAAATGGCGGATCTACTAGCTGCATAGAGTTATAATCACAGAGTTATAATCATAGAGTTATAATTATAGAGTTTAAGAGTTATAATATATCGATTAGCTGGAATCTCTGCTATTAGAAATGAATGGGACCATGACCCGGAAGTAAAACAAATAATAGTAAAGTGGTCCGTGCTGTTTTCGTTCCGACGACTTAGATACGAAACATTTGTTCCTGTCTGGAAAAGGGAACATGAATTCCTACTAGTGTCGGATAGAAATCGACTGAATAATGGCGAAAGTTTCAGATAAATTCTATTTTGTATATATTTTATTGTTTATGTTTTATCTTTCTGATTGGTTACAGATGTCGCCTGTGACTGCACAAGGTAAGAGCCAGTCTGTCACCTAGCTGCTTGCTAGCAAAACACACGGCGAATTGAGACAGTGCTAGAAAAACTGTTTCAACTAAACCATCTTTTCACTGTTCTCATTTATTGTGAAGTCTAGATGAAATGGAACTTCAGTTTGAGCAACACAAAACATTTCAGTTATCGTTACTACATGATATTGCCTGGGTTTATTATTAAACTTTGATGCACAAGTGTGCTCTCTCTCTCTCTCTCTCTCTCTCTCTCTCTCTCTCTCTCTCTCTCACACACACACACACACACACACACACTCACTCACTCACTCACTCACTCTCTCTCTGTGTTTCACTTACTCTGTAGATAGATAGATAGATAATGAATACCTAGATAGACATATAACAATCAGAATGAAAACCTTCACTATATGGGGTGTTGAGGAATTTTCCATGCTAAACCTCTATATAAGTAAGATCTGTCCAGATTGACGTGAACTAACATCTGATTTTTTTGTTTGAACATCTTGTGTAAACAGTCTACCTTTTGTTTATGGTTCTTACCCTACGTGACTTTTGCCATGAGTACTGATTGCATTTTGTGACATGCATTACTAAGGTACAGAGTTAAGACCTGAGAACTCTGCATGAGGAGACACCCATTACTAATGTGTTAGTTAGGACCTAAAGCCAGGAGGGCTATCCATGACAAGGGTCATGACCTGTTGTTGTGACCAACCATGTCGTCATTGCCAGAATCTCCTCTGGCTCTGAACTGGCATGTATACAGAGATGCTCTTTTACTTATATTTTGTTATAACAGTATCTATATGTTTTCTCAGTAACATCATGATCTCACAATGGACTGTCTGTGTGTGCCTCAGCGAGTCAGCGGGCCTGCATGCTCTGCTCAAGGCCACCTCGGAGTTGACTCCTCTGGGTAGTGCCTCTGACCCCCCCCCCCCCCCCCCCCCCCCCCCGATAGTTCCTTTGAGAGGGGCTGAGAGGCACTTTATCTGTGTGCCTGTGGGAGTAAGATTTCAGTGCAACTCTGACCGCCGTGTGGAGCAGGCTTGCATCCGTTTGTTTGATCGCCAAACGATTTAATAAATTGACCAAAGACAGCTGGTTTCATCTTATTTTATTCCTCATTGCGTTATTCAAAGGCAGCTGTTTCAGGGGTCAGCCCTACAGTCCCTCAGCTCTATATTCCCCCAGTTTAGGGTTGGGCTTAGGGCTGCCTGAGGGAACATGGGTATAGATATGCTCCTATATGTTTTTGTGCCATCATTTCCAAACTGAGGGCTTTTGAATGTATGCATGTTTTCGTTCAATCGCCTGGTGTAGTTCTGGAGTAGAATACCTGCAATCCTATTGGTCCGTAATGGACCAAATGGTCCGTAATGGTAATTTGTACTAAACAAAAACATAATTGTCAGTCAGCAGTCAAGTTGTCTACAGAACTTCAATTAGTGTTCTTTCTTTATTGTTTTTCCCTTTCTTTACAGAAAACGACGAGCTACCGGAATTCAAGTTGTCAGAGGACTTGGAGAACAGCCCCAAGTTTGTGGAGGCGGAGGACATTCAGTCTCAGCCAAAGAGACAGTTTAAGACCGCTGAGATGGCAGACGCCTTGATGGGCACGGAAACTCCCATCAATCCATCCGACCTCGAATCTCTCTTCCCCAGAGATGTGAAAGACTTCCAGTCAGGGTTCTCCCCGCCGTGTGACGAGAATGAAGCGCAGTGTGCTGCCCCTGAATTATCACTAGAGGAGAGGAGCACGGACACAACAGAGCAGGTCAGAGCAGGTCCATTGGTGTCCTTGTCATTCTAGAGATCTAATCAGGGACTATTTAGACGCATGATAGTGATAGATTAGACAGTAAGGCGAATGCAAATGAATTGCCACTAATGCAATATAAACAGTGTTGTATTCAAACAGATTTCCAACTCACTACTTCTGAGATGTTATTGTATACCTTTGTGTGTAGTTGTTGGTACTGGGCTTCTCAGAATCCAATTCAGGCAGACATCCAAGTCTGTTCCCCTGGCAACAAAAGATTGCATAATAACAACAGTTGACCCCTCCTTGGTTGGGTGCTTCTAGGTGATCTTGCAGTTGGTGCACGCAGATGACGCGTCGTCCGCTGAGGAGCAGAACTCCACAGAAACCACCAAGACCTACAAGGTCAACTGTGACAAGAGGAACATCACAGGAATGGACAACTTCACCGTGCTGGTCCTGGACGCTTCACAGGTAGTTCTGTTGTCATGTCATAAGATAACCAGCAGCTCAGTGGGTAAAGCATGGCGCTGAGCGCTGGCACTATGCTGTTTGGAAGACTGCTTCTCAGCGTTGTGTCCGGCGGTGAGTGACCACCAGCATAAATAAGACCTGGAAAGGCTATACGTTGTTATACCTTTTAAAACCGGGAAAGCATCTGCGTCATTTTAGATGTTCCGATGTGTATAACATGATTATTTTATGATTTTTCAGAAAACCTAGGTTAGGATTTCGGTGTTTTTAAAATCGGCCTCCGGTCTACATGGGTCAATTTGGGGGTCCTTAACATGAAAAAGTTTGAAAACCACTGCAAACCTACTGTCCTTAAATGATGCGTGTCTTCTCTTTTATCTCCAGGACTTGATGGAGTTCCTCAATGCTAACAGCACAGAGTGCTCTGTGGTCTTGTTCTTCACCACCTGGTGCCAGTTCTCTGCCGGTTTGGCTCCTCACTTTAACGCCCTGCCCCGGGTCTTTCCCAGCATGCACTTCCTGGCGCTGGACGCCTCGCAGCACAGCAGGTAAATGGACTTTAACAATGTTTTCACATTCCTTCTCTCTGTCCACCCCAGGACACCATGTGAAATGTCATAATGGGTAAAGGGGGAAAAACAACAATAATAATAATCATTATAGTAATGGGTTAAATATTTAAAGTAAAATATGAATATAAAAGGTTGTTTAGCTGTCTTCATTATCTGGTTGCAACAGGGCAGACTGCCCATATGTTGTAGGAAGTGTCACCATGTCTTGTAGGCTCATTGAATGTTTTCAATGAGCCTTTCCCTTGCAACTTATGTCATATGTCAAAACCAAAGTTATTCATATATTATCCTGGATAAATAACCTGTAAATTGTATTGTTTTGGCACCACACTAAAAAGCAGTGATCCTCATATTATGTGTGGTTGTGTCTCCTGCCAGTCTGTCCACTCGGTTTGGCACCGTGGCAGTGCCCAACATCCTGCTGTTCCAGGGAGTCAAACCCATGGCCCGCTTCAACCACACAGACAGAACCCTGGAAACACTCTCCTCCTTCATATGCAATCAGACAGGTACACAAAGAGTCCAAATTCGTTTAAATTCAATCCAATTGTATTCTATCACAAGTTGTCTCAAGACACTTTATGTAATAGAGCAGAGACCTGATGTTTTCTCCCTGAGCAAGTGTTAATGGCAAAGAAAAATTCCCCTTTTAACGAGAAGAAACGTAGAGCAGAACCAGGCTCTAGGGTGGATGGCCATCTGCCTCGACTGTGTCAGGGATGAGAGAGAGAGAGAGAGAGAACAATTATAATACATGTAGTAATGACAACAATAACAATAATAGTAGAAAGAATGACCATTGTCAGCCTCAGGGGTACCGTCCTTCATGGTAAATAGCCAGTGTTTGGGTTTTCCTCCTCCCAGGGTTCGAGGTGAGCGCCGACAAGAACGTGACAGAGGCGGACCTAGAGGGGCCCCTCTCCAGCGTTCCTTTGAAGAGCATTGATTGGCTGCTGGTGTTCTCTATACTTTTTATCACTGGTTTCACGGTGTACGCCATCCTACGCACCGACAGTATACGCTGGCTGATTCCAGGACAGGAACACGAGCACCAGGACTGAATGGACTTGAAATGATTGGGATGTAAATAATGATTTCCTACACTGTAAAGTCCAGAGTGTTAATTTACCTCTGTGAGTTAAATTAACACAAATGGACCAATTGGCTTTTGGTTCCATTTGTACTCTCTGAGTTACAGACCCATACGGGTCCAAGAAGAATCAAGAGGGGTTATTTGACACTAATCAAAGGCAAAAAGATGATTTTGCGCACTGTAGCTCCTTGGTATCCACCAAAAAAAGTGACGTTTCGTGCAACACTGCTCTTCTTCAGACCAGTGTTGCTCAAAACTCCACCTTTTCTGATGGATGCCACAATAAAGTTATAGCAGGGAGCTACAGTGTGCAAACTCATCTTTTTGCCTTCGATCCATGTTCTTTTGAGTTCAGCACATGCCTTTAATTGGTTTGTGGATGTGCGTGACCTCCTTTTGATCCTCCTGGCTATTTGACACTACCATGGATTAAAGTTCTAAGTCACCACAACTGATTTCAGTCATTTTTATAAGATTTAAGAGTATTAGAATGGGTCAACTAGCAGTAGAATACATGTTCAGAAGCATCTTCCATAAAACCCTAATGGTCTTGGATATTTCATAAAAGCAAACGTAAAAACCTCAATCTGCAACATGTATTCAACTGGTTGACTGTATGTAGAACAGCAAGAACATAGTTTTAGAATGATAATACCTAAACGTCATAATTCTACATATTGTGCTAATTGTTTAGGAAACAGTGCTAGTGTGTGCGTGTGTGTGTGTGTGTGTGTGTGTGTGTGTGTGTGTGGGGGGGGGGGGGGGTCTTTCACGCTGTTTCACAAATCACAGATTGGGACTAAAACTAACAAACATCAGCTGTGAGATTTGATTTTGCTTTCATTTCTACACTACTCATACAGGTACAAGCAGAAAAATGCAAGTACGGTAAGGTCCACAATACTGTGATAAAATAATAATAAAGGATATAATAATATCCATTGGTTCCATTTGTACATTCTCAGAATTAAATGAACACTGAGGACTTTACTGTGTAATGCATTTGGTTTGTTTGTTATTAAATAATTGCTGCTTATTTTCTTGTGTAAAGACTTGTAAAGATGAATAAATTATGTGTGGATGACTTGTGTCTTGTACCAGTTTGTGTGATGTATAGTTATGTCAGTTAGTCATTATGAGGTGTCCTACCTGACACCACCACAGGGGTCTACATTTCTCCAAGGAACAGTAGGGAGACCACAGTGCAAGATATTGTAACATTACCATACTATTTTGACAAAATAAAGATTTATTCATTGAAATGATTTCTGGATAGCAGCTTTAACACTGAGGAATTTGCTGTGTAGTAGGTACCATAGACCACGGGTACAGAAAGTGGGGTCTGGGGACCTCCAGGGGTCCTTGAGGGTGTTCCAGGGGGTCCCCAGCTAAATGAACAGTTTTAACACTTCAACCCTATTTTATTTTTTGGCTATTCAAAAAAAGAGCTTGTTAGATCTGCTATTAAAAAAAAAAAAAGTTGACCAATCTTGACAAAATAATGTTGACAAATCTTCTCTTAAAAGGTTCCTCAATCCTCATCCTCTGGCACAAAACATTTTTCAAGTGTAGGCCATATATAGCGCTATGGTGGAGAGGCCCGTCCTCGACATGCAAATGTTTGAGAACCACTGACACTGGCATTTTTCATCAGGCAATATTTTTGAACCACTATGAGATTTGTTATTAAACACGAGCAGCATAGGGAGCAGGGAGAGTGAATGGATAGTCAGAAGGTTATAGGAATAGTTAGCCACTGAAGCGGAGGTATGTTGGGGTTAATGTTTAGGAACAGCTGTATCCTAGGATCATCAAGTCATGTTTGGAGGCTGGCCAGTAGATCTGCATCCAAAATGGTGAGTGACATTAGATCACAGTTCTTTGAGTAACTGTATATAATAGCCGATGCTGAACAATACAATGCGTGGAATATTATAGCCTAACAATTAAGTGAACTAGTAACTTAAGAAGGTTCGCATTGTGTTCCACGCTGTTATGTAAGGCTGACACTTTCTACAAGAGATGGAAGACCATGATGCGACAGCTGCTGTAGGCTAATCATTAAGTGGTGGTGGTGGTGACTACATTGCATGCATTAAGATTAAGAAGGTGTGCTCAGCAAGCGTTTCTTCGATTATTATTTTTCTTGCACTAAACATTCCTGTGGTAAAGAATCAGGTGTAGCGGTTTTGCCCTTTTTGTTACACTGACTGACTGTTGCCAGTTAGTTTTACGCCACTTGTCCCATCATCATGAGATTTGATTGTAATGTGAGACTGCCACCTGGCGGACATGTAGGTACACCACACAAGCCTTGAGCAAATGAATCATGATTGTGAACATTGAACAGACTAGATGAGATACCTCAGGTTCTTTAGTTTCTGTAGTCATGATTTCAACAAATATAATTTAACTGTCCCTTAAGCCCGGCTTCTTCGTACGCCAAATAGCAAAACTACCCGATCTACAAGCTCACAACCGCCACGTTGTGAGCTTGTAGGAGAAGCTTCCAAATGTTTGCCTATAATGACATGCCCAAAATAGAGATGCCAGGTTGAAAACTGTGAAATATATATATCATACAGGTAGGTGTATATATATATATTGTGAAAATCAGGTTTTATGAAAATGCTCTTACAACTGTGTGTGCGTGTGCCCTCCCCAGGCGTCAGAGTCTCACTGGCTGTCCTCGTCCGACAGAGAGCAGCTGCTGATGGAGCTCAGAGCCACCGGCTGGGTGGAGGTGGAAGAGCGCGACGCCATCTATAAGGAACTGCACTTCAAAACCTTCAACCAGGTGTGTGTGTGTGTGTGTGTGTGTGTGTGTGTGTGCGCGCGCGCACCAGAAACCCAGCATGCATTCAGCTTTCCAGGAACAGTGCCAACTAGAAACTGTAGTGTCCACTTGACCCCACACACCTGTCAGACACACCTGTGTGTGTGTGTGTGTGTGTGTGTGTGTGTGTGTGTGTGTGTACTTGTATTGCTATACAAACATCCCCATAAGTATAGTAGAATTTGACAAATAGACATTGTGAGGACCATTTTCCTCCTGGTCCTCACAAGAGACATTGTTTGTTGTTTGGTCAAGAGGTGAGGTCATTATGCTCCCGGTGTGGGCAGGCCTTCAGGCTTACAATTGGGAAAAGACTCAGGTTGAGGTTAGGATTAAGTATTTAGAGGTTAGGTGCGGGGTTAAGGTTGGAGTTATGGTTGATTTATACGTACTAAAATGTTGTCCTCACAAGTGTGTGTGTGTGTGTGTGTGTGTGTGTGTGTGTGTGTGTGTGTGTGTGTGTGTGTGTGTGTGTGTGTCTTCATAGGTCTGCTTGTGTCTGCTAAGATTGATTACTCACATTTGACCTAAACTGGCACCAAGCACCACATTAAAAAAATACATTGTCTTAACCTTTCTACAGTTATTGCAGTTATTGCCAACAAAGGCAGTAATAACGCCAGCAGGAATGTTCTCTCTGTTGAGCTGTGTGTAATTCAAGTGCTCCCCGTCCTCCCAGTTAAACATGAATAAATAAAAAAGAAAGACAAGCAGAAACATGAAAGTACCAGTTATGAAGTACGGCGATGTAGAGCTAGGCAATTAACATAAAAAAATATATATATAGAAGCAATAAACGACTTAATCGTGCTCATGTAGGTTAATCGGATAGTTGAGAAGCAGTTTTTTAAAAGATAATCTTTTTATAGGCCTAAAACAGCAAATAGACACACAAAAAAAATGAAACTGATTTTCTTTTCTACTAAATCGATTGGTCTTAGTAACCACTTGTCTGATTAACCCCTGTATTACAGTATGCTTCGTTTTACAATAGTGGCATGCAAAAATTGCTGATCTACAAGCTCACAACACATCACGATGCGACGTGTTGCGAGCTTGTAGACCTGCTATTTTCACTTTTCTTTCAAATCGCTCATTAATCGTAGTTAAGGCAAACGTTTTAAATAATCGTGACATTGATTTGAAGTAATATCGCCCAGCCCTACGGCGACATGATAGTTCACATACCAGCATGTGGGATGTCTATCTTATAAATGGAGTGAGCCATCAGTGTCTCCACATCGGTGAGCTTCTCGAGTCTTTCAGGGGCTACACAGTACTATGGCGAGTTTTTTTTTTTTTTTTTTACATGAATCATGACGGACAGACCACCAGACGCACAGCTGGCTCTGCTCATGAATTTGAGCGGAAGCGCACAAATTCACGTGTGTTTATAGGCTGATTGATTGCAGGTGTAGCAAGGGACAGGTTTGTCTTGTTTCTGTGGGTTTCTTTTATATTTTGGTTCCTGGTTTTTAGTTCCTATCTCCCTGGGGGTAGGCCTATTTTGTGCTGAAGGTTGTCAGGTGTAGTCTGATTAGCTTAGGCATTAGGGAAAAAAATACCAATTTTTTAAAATTTTAATTATCATCAGACGGCTATCAATGCACACGTTTCATATTAAGTCAAATTAGTATCCCTTTAATTTTGTCTTGAAGACAACCTTGAACTAATGTTCAAGGTTCAGCAGTGTTTATTATCACATACAGTTAATAATATAGCTGGTAGCAACATTGTAGGCAGTGAAATTATTGTACTTGTAAATATATAAAATAAGGTAAATACTAGCAATGGGGCAATAATGATGGCAAAATAGCAATACATTATTTTGTACAAAATCAATTGGTGCAAGAAATATAGGATCTCCCATTGCTCGGTCCCAGAGTGCTATGGGACGCATTGGGACGGGGCAAAGCACTAGACAAATGCGGCAGCCGCAGCTGATCGCTGCCACTCTAGAGTCTACTCTAGACAATGCTTGCGATTCCACCAGACCCATTTCAGGCATATCGTAGCAGCAGCAATTGCACGTGCTCCGCTAAAAACACGTGCCTCGTCTCTTGTTTGAGTGTGCCACTCGCGGAAAGCAGCCAAATAGTGAAATTATCATATTGACATCATCCACCAGTCATTATGATACTGTATGTATCTAACCTTAAAAAACTCAGGCCCATCCAGATACTTCCAATCCAGGCCCAGTCATTAGACATGTTCTGTATCCGCCACTGCATATCATACACTGCTCTGCATTCCTATAGACATTCGACATAACAGGAAATCTCTCTTCCATGAGAGATTTAAGCATCTCTCATGGAAATGTTAAAGCATTTCTGATTTTACTATGAATAGGACAGTATAAGAAGAGGCAGAGGACAGACGACCTGCAGCGCAGGTCCCTGACCCAGAATGGACTTTGCAGTTATATGGTTGACATTGTAACCATTACATGACTGGAGTGCCTCCGCTCCCCCGGGAGAATCTAGTTCTGACTGGGCATTGCTCCATAGTGTCTACCAGCCAGGTACCTGACAGATGTAGGTCAAAAAGAAATTGCAAATAATTCAGTGAGTTTAAATGGAATGGGGGAAGGGGGGGGGGTCACATCAAAACCTTCATACTGCTATTAGTATGAAATTCCTTGTCAGTTAGGAAAAAGTAGAGGTAATTTATTTTCAAGTGCTTTCTTATGCTGTCTTTTATATTGTCTTATGTGGGAAAACTCCACCTGTATAGTGCTTTGAACAGGCGTTAAATCAGAACTACAATAAGAACGATTTTTATTGCCAGGTGTTCGCACATTTGTGGAATTTGTCTCAGTGACGTTGTTGCATTACACAATTGTAGAGGCTGATATAGCAGTTTATAGGGAGCAAAAATTATACATATTGATTATTGTTCACATAGAAAGTGTACTTATGGGGGCTAGTAGCATATCATATGCATTACACAATGCATTTGTATGATTACATAATTCAAGGTATCTCAAATAATAACGAATCGTGTCAACAACGTTGACGCTAAAAAAAAAGTGCTGTTGGACCCAGGTCTGGTAGCCAGCCTACTAGGCCATATTCCCTCTGCCTTGTATTTGCTGAAGTAAACTGCAGCATCTCAAGGCCACTTAGCGGACTTCCTCTAATCCCGTAGTTAGTTGTTTTAGCCCCTAACATACTCTGTTTTTACACTTCCCCGCGTTTGAAGTCACAAGGCGCGCTCTGACCTCCCCCATCTCCTCCGCTTGGCTCTAAACCCTCTCCTCTTACCCCGGCACGTCAAGCAGCATTACCCTGAAGCACAACAGGCTCCCAGTTGGCAGCAATTGGGGTCTTGATCAGAATGATTTCTTTCACAAACAATCAAATTGGTTAAAATGTTTCATCTGGTACAGAAACCGCTAACAATCCCATCATTCCTCCTGGTTACATGTGCTTTTCCTTTTTTTTTCTCCCTCCTTTTTTCTATCCACCCTCCAATGCCTCTTGTCTCTCTTGTCTTCTTTTTTCCTCTATCTTTTTGTGTGTCTATCTCGCTCGCCCCCTTTCCTCTCCCTAGTCCCTGCTGATACCAAGTGGTAAGGATGATGAGTTCACGTCGTTCCAATTTGAACTGTCTGTCTCTTTCTCAAATGTTTTTCTCTCACTCTGCCCCCCACCCCGCCACCCCCCACCCCCCCATCCTCCTATGCATCTTCACAAATCTCAAAAGCTGGAGTTTCATGGCACTTTTACCGGAGGGGAACGGAGATGAGGCACGACACGCTGTCTGATTTCCATTCACCACTTTATCTCCCAGTGATGGGCTCTGGAGTAATCAGATCCTCCTCCAGTTTATAATGAGAGGCACAAATCCCCCTCTCTCTGCAAAGAGGACTGTGGTTTCTTTCCCCTCCTCGTCCTCTAGGGGGTGCTAGAGTCATGCTCATGGCTGTCCGCAAAACCACAGTGCAAAACTGGAGTGGAAGCTGACGCCACTCACAGCTGCCAATTAAGTCAAAGGGAACATGACAGTTGGACTGGCTTTGTGCAGTTTATTTTTCTTTGATTACAGCAAGTGGAAAGCGGTGCAATGTTGTTACAACCCAACTTGGTCATTTATCCTCTGCCATGCGGCTGGACGATGGGTCCCCGCTGGCAGCAGCCTGAAGAGTAGAGGCGAATCATTTTCCTCGTCAAGTCGGGGAGTATTTAATTGGGTTTGAGAGGCGAAATCCTTTCTCTGGACCCGCTTTAGTCGATGAGAATCCCGAGCAATCAACATGTGCGGAAACATCCCATGCCTTCGTTTTGCAGCAGGCCCCAATGCTGCTTCTCACAGGGTAAATTTGGGGTTGATTCGCACATATTTGAAGTTGCAGTCATTGATTATTCCGGATTCCAAAAGCAACTGATGTTGTTTATATACATAGCTCTATGTTGTGCATGTTTAGAGATGGCCATCTGCTTTACATTTCTAGTGGATGGGAGTTGGAAACGTTCATGCGACAGAGCTTAACAGCCCGGCCTACTACACTGGAGGTCAGCTGTGTGCAGCCGGGAAAAAGCTGATCGGCAAGCCCACAACGCATCGCAATCACAACTCGTTGGAGATTGTAGATCAGCGCTTTCTTTTTTCAAATAGGGCTGTTGTATTATTAGCTGGAGACTGGAGTTGACACCGATTGCCCACCCCCCCCAAAAAAACTTTAAATGGTCCAGCAAGGGGATTAAAAACTTAAGTCTACTCTGGATTTCAATATTTTCATTTTATTGCATCTTTCTGTCACCCTGAGATAAGCAGCACTGCCATTGGTGAAACGTCTTTATTTAAATGAGTTTGGATTCATTGTGTAGACATTCGCCCTGTAACAGGTGGGTTACCTACAGCAGTTTAAAGGGCCTTGTGTTAATTGTCTCTCAGAATGAGCACTTCATGGTGCATCATGATTATCAAATTGTTGTGAACAATTGCTCCAAATTGAAACATTTAGCACCCCTCCCACTGGAATATATAGAATGTCAGATTTCTTATTTTAATTGGTTCCGTCATATTATTGTTTTGTGCCAATCATCTAAAATGCCAAATTACTCCTCAACAGTGTTATTTTGAATGCCAATACTCTTTCAAAAAAGCTGGAAAATGCTCTAAATTACTTAATTGGTGTGGATAATGATTCTAATCACTGTGACATGCTCTCACAGAACATACAGCTGAGTCATTAGAGAGGTGTGGCTTTGGAATTACTGAAACTGCACAATCCTGGCGTAACATTTGACTCTGTTTGAAGAATGCATGAATTTGACTTTTGAAAACCTGTACTTTACCAACCATGCATACGTAAACAGTGAGCCGTTTACAACATTCACAACTTGATATGATAAAACTGTCAAAAAAATCTAACGTGACATGTACAACACCGAAGTTGCAGCTTCACCACAGAACCACATCACAAAGACGGTGAGATGCGCAGACAGCCACAGACAGTTTTGACCGAGACTTTACTTCCGTTGCTCCAGAGCAGTGACATCCTGGAGACCTGGACCCCCAGGGGTCCTTGATGGGGTTACAGGGGGGTTTCATAAAAATAAAAAATAAAAACCTAAATTTCATAAATTGGAAATAAAAAACAAAAACGTTTAAGAAGTAGTGACAATAGCAGATCTACAAGCTTGCGACACGTTGTGAGCTTATAGATCTGCTATTTTCAGTAGTTTGAGTCCCGGGGCAAACGTCTTAATTTCTCTTTTGGGTCTCGAGCTAAAACGTTTGGGAACCACACTGCCCTAAATGCATACGAAAACTGGGGGTCCTTGAAATTCAAACGTTTGAAAACGGTTGCTCCAGAGAACAGGCTACGTAACCGCTCTCTGCTCACAGACAGTTGCCTCTGGTCCCTCAGGTCCATTCTACAAAGCTGATCCCTCCTTTTTATACTCTGTGTCAGGGGGCTCCCCTCTCCGCCAAATCTCCTCTCAAGCCTCTCCCTCTCGTTATGGGCCTTGCTCTGCTTGTGTTGAATAGGTTGTCCTACAACTAAAACTGAGCCCCCTGGATAAACCTCAACTCTCAAGGCCATCTCCATTCTCCACCCTCTATATATACGCAAGGGGATACACACTTGCGTACACGCCGCACGTGCATATGCATACACACCACATGTGCGTGTGCAGCTGTGCGCGTCTGTGCGCGCACACACTGTCACATGTGTGTGCGGTACTCCGCACACAATTGCACATGCGCCCATGCAAGCACACACATGGCCTACACACACACACACACACACACCAACTTCTACACAGAGAGAGAGAGTGTGTGTGAGTGAGCGGGGGGGTAATCGGCTCAGCGGTGTTCAGTTCCCACCTATGCCTCCAAAATGGCACTTTCCCTGGGAACCGGAGGCACTGCATTGATCTCACCTCGCGAGGACGGCCGGAGGGGAGCCGCGAGGTGTGGCGCCCAAACTGTGGAGGTGAAATAATCTGGCTCCCAGTCCTTGTGGTAAACCAAGATGGCTGTGACGTCTGCTGCCTTTTGACGAGCCCTGTGTCTCTCTAAAGCCCCCCTGTGTAGTAACCCCATAGTTAAACAGGAGTTTGCATAAGAGGGCCTTAACGCCATGCCAGAGAATTACATGACACTCCGCACATAAATAGGAGCTGACGTTGATAAGGATTCGTCACGCGCGATACCAAGTTTACTTACACGCCACTTCATAGCCACGGTGGAGTGTGTGTGTCACCTCTGATGAGGCGTATCAAATCGACGTCCCCCTCACTGCGCTTTTCAGCGTTGCGTCTTGCGAGTGGCGCTATGATTTGAAGAGATTAATGCCGATGACGTGACACATTCCCACGTGCCTAAAACCTTCCCCCTGCTACATGAAAGAACCGCGGTACTTGGCAGCTTCACGCGAGAATTCTTTTCAGAGTTTCCTTTAAGCTACCCGTTGTCTTGAGGGGGAGCGCTTTCGCATGGAAATCAGCTGAAGTTGCCGTATTGGGGGGGGGGAGTGTAGAAATCTGAAGTGTAAGAGGTGTGGTCATCATCATCATCACCGCCACCGCCGCCGGCGTGCAATTCACAGCCTTCTTGCCTTTCACTGTGGAGGAGTAGATGTTTTCCAGGGGGCTGACGCTGGTGCTAGTGATGATGGGGCTCGCATGATAATCACTGGGTTGTTGAGGTGGTGCATAATATAGGAGAGGGCTTGCAGAGAGAGAGAGAGAGAGAGTGAGTGTGTGTGTGTATAGTTGAGTGTCTGTTGAGACGGGTGTGCACACATACAGTACATTTGCTTGTATGTGGTGCTCGTGTGCATACTGTATCTGTGTGTGTTTGGGTGTGTGTGTGTGTGTGTGTGTGCGTGTGTGTGCGCGCGTGTGTGCATGCGCGAGAGGCTACCAAGAGTAGGCACAATCTGCATGCACTTACTCCTGGCAGGCAGAGCAGGCGTCCCTAAGCCCCTGGACTGCGCGGCGGTGGAAAACCGATCTGTAAATAACACACATGTGTTTGAAACTGAGGCCTGTGCTCCAGCAGCCCCACGGCCGCAACCGGAGAGAACACCACTCTGCTCCGACGTCAAATTGTCTCATCCAGTGTTTTATGACAATCACGCAGTAATAGCGCCGAAATGGCCCCTCAAAAAGGCAGTGTGCGGAGGAACACGTATCGGGGGTGGGGGGGAGGGGGTCGAGGGCTTTTTGGGGGGGGTGCCCCGCCATCGGGTGTTTCTTATTATTTGAGACGGGGGTCTGCGAAGCGTCATGTCAAATTAGCCCGCCGTGACAGCTACAGCTTGTTGGGCCGGTTGAGCGGAGTGGGCCAGTCTGAGGGATGGATGGACAGACGTGGCGGACGGCAGGCTGGATGGCTGACCTGTTGGCTCCAGAAGTGTGGCCCCGTACAATAGAACAAGCTAAACAAAGAGGGCCCGAGAGCGAAAGCCCTTGACCTCTGTTGACATCAGGGCCTCAGCCAGGAGTTGAGTCGGGTGTTGTTTTCTTGTCTGACCCAAGTGGATTGTGTTGTGATGACCTGTACGGTGACAGACGGGGGCTTCACCCCACCGCCACCGCCTCCACCCCCCATCCCTACCCCCACACAACCACTGTTTGAGTATTGTGTCTCCCTACTCCTCACCCACGGCCCCTGAGGCTCTTACTGAGAGGAGGAACATGTAGGATGTGTTTTTCAGGCTTGATTCTAGATGTTGAACACCCGTTTTATGTTTCACATTCCACTCGCTTCCAATTTACATTCTGCAGTTGATGTACACATCTGTTAGGCCTAAACGGTGTCATGAAATTAGGAGGTTTTATATATGAGATGGTGTATGTTAAACTGTGCTTAAAGAAAAAAAATCCCAGCAGTTTCTATGTTGTGCCATTTTCGGTTTGGTTGAAAAAAAAAAAAAACGTAAGCCACGGCTTGAATCAATTCACTCAAAACAAACTTCAAAATGTGAAATGGGCAATTCATCTGCTAATGATAGAGCATTCATTCTCAATTATTTCTTAATGGATTGGAAATGACACAACCCTCATGCCAAAAAGGGGTTCTGTGTTTGAATTTGGAAGAAAATCCACTTGTTGAATTGATTGAATTGACAGCGAGTTGGATCATATATAGGCTGAGAGTAACTGCTTCTTTACGTAGCTCAGATGGAGGTCTGGAAAGTATGGGAAAAGTATGGAAAATGAATTTGATAATCCCCAGATTTTGAAAAGTTTGGTAACACAAAAAAAGGAAAAACTATAGCCGTTCATTTTGCATTTGTCTAGAGCTGCAACCATCAATTATTTCATTTGCAATTAGTTTATGGATACATTTTTCGATTAATCGAATAATCGGACGGCATGTTTTTTTTCTATCTTTTATATAACGAATATAAAAATATATATTTTTTTATTTTTGACTAAATCGATTAGTCTGATTAATCACTTAAGCCCTATTTCACACTTTGTCGTACAACGGTGTCGCACAAACATAGCGAAAATAGCATAAGTATAGAAGTAGAAAAAAAAACATATAATTTTGAAGAGGAAACGTGTAGGAACCCTGTCTTGACTGTTGTTCACAGAGGATCCATCTACCTGTCAGTCTGTCTCTCCCCGGCAACAGATTAGCCCCGAGCCGGCCCCCCGAGAGAGGGGACGTGTTTGGACAACACCTGACATGACGGCCTTCCTAACCGTCTCCATTAGAGCCAATGAGGGCTGAGAAAAAGCAGACCGCCTCGTTCTTCAAATTGGTGCCGCCGGGGTCAAGTTGCAGGAATATGCCAATTACTTAAATTGATCGGGAGAGATGGGCTTCCTTGATAACCAATTTGATCAAGCGGGCCGATCGTGTTACACGCGCCACGCCGCGCCGGGCACAGGCGGTCGTTCCCCCGCACAACCCCCCTCCCTCCACCAGAGAAAAAGGGACTAAACTCAATTTCCTCCTCCTGGAGTAATTGTGTTTCGTCATGTCAGAGGCTGGACGGGGCAGCAGGTTTGGCCGCAGCGCTGCTCCGTTGTAAACAATGGACTTTCAGTTGATTTAATTAGCCAGGGAGGAAGTGTTTAGGGCTTTAATTGAGATTGCAGTGGGAAATTGCTCTCAAATAGCTCTACCTGATTTTTTTTTCTCCCCCTCTCTCTCTCTTTTTTTTCACGGTGAGCATGATGAGGGATTTCACTCTCCTCTTTGTAGATAATTACAATAACCATAATCACTCCCTGGATGGCCTGTGATTGGAGAAAACCACATGTCCCCTCAACCAAAAATATGGTGTGTGTGTGTGTGTGCGTCCGTGTTTATGCGTGTGTGCAAGCTTATGCACGTGTGTTAGCATGTGTATATGTGGCTGTTTTCTACGAAAACACTGCTGTGTGTGTGTGCGCGTGTGTGCGCGCGTGCGTGCGTGTGTCAGATGGCAGCAATGCCGTTTATGGTGTGGGCTTCGACCGCTAAATGTCTGAAACATCAGGCTTATTGTATATCATACATTTATCCCCTCCTCTCTAGTCTCCATTTTACTTTTATTAGCAACGGTTAGCCCACCATGTTTGCTTCTTGTCACATAGCAGAGTTTGTCATCATAACTGATTAATTTTACTTCTCGTGAGTCAAGCGGGTATCTCCATCGAGGGCTGGGATACATTTGCTTTCGACCTCACTACTTTCAAAATGTCAGCCATCATTCATTGCTAATGTTCCTTTTTATTTATTTTTTAAAGATTGCCCGTAAAGGCCTTTTTTCTGTGTTTTAATTTTGAAGGAAAGTCCCGACTTGACAGAAATGACTTCAGTTGTGGTTTCTGATATTCTGTCTGTCTGTCTGTGTGTCTGTCTGTCTTTCTCAACCAGGCGTTTGGCTTCATGTCTCGGGTGGCGCTGCAAGCAGAGAAGATGAACCATCATCCGGAATGGTTCAACGTTTATAATAAGGTGATCATTTGAGTCCTCTAATGTGATGGATAGTGATACATCTCTAAGGAGAAACATGAA
Source organism: Gymnoscopelus braueri (assembly GCF_963280865.1). NCBI lineage: Eukaryota > Metazoa > Chordata > Actinopteri > Myctophiformes > Myctophidae > Gymnoscopelus > Gymnoscopelus braueri. The sequence goes on from NC_137609.1 coordinate 31,576,750, forward strand.
GAATTCCAATCAAAATATAGAAAATGTTCTAGTTTTTCATGTGTCTTTGAACCATGAAAGGATAAACGATTCACCAGGAGGATCTCTCTATCATCTCTCTTTCTAATGCTTTGTTATTCTGCCATTTGTTTGCAGTAAGGACAAGCATAATATGAAAGTGTGCTGTTGTATAATGATGAAGGTTTAAAGAAAATGTGACTATATTGAGTATCAACGGGTCCATAAAATATATAGTGATATCAGCCAGCACTAAGCTATAGCTAACCATGTTAAAAGATGGTTACGGCGAAGAAAGTAAATCTGTTTTAATTTCTTTTCAGTGTTATGACTGGTTTGACATCCAGTATACTCTCTCTCTTTCTTTGTCATCAACGCACATTGAAATCACAGTTCATAAGATCATACAACGGTAACGTCAACGAGAGATTACAGATTTCCTGCCGTATTTGCACTTCTATGGTTCATTTGAGGTTTTTCGAGCTGTCTCTCTCCCTCACACACACACACACACACACACACACACACACACACACACACACACACACACACACACACACACACACACACACACACAGATCAATCAGCCTGGGATAAAGTGAGATTTTTCATGTCAAACAACGCTAGCAGGTTGGGGAGTTCTCTCCTCTGCGCCCCTCAAAAGCCCAAAACACGCAGAGTGACTCAGAGCTACACGGGGAGTTGAGGGGAAAAAAGGGCAGTAGCTTCGAACCGTAATCCCATCGTTTTTCTTATGAAAAGCTCTGCACATAACTGCACTCCCTTCCCCATCCCCCTAGTGTGCGCACACACACACACACACACTCACACTCACACTCTCTTCCTCACTTCAGGGGGAAAGGTAGTGGCTGATATGACAAAGAGAGTCCCTGAAAATCTCTCAGCATTAAGCCCAACCTATGCTGCGTCGTACGACGGTTTCGCTGGCCAAAAATAGCAGACCCACAAGCTCACGACGCGTCGCATCCGTGACACGTTGTGAGCTTGTAGGTCTACTATATTTGGCACACGACACCGTCGTACGACAAGAGCGTAAATCAGGCTTTAGGCTCTAGCCACTGAGTTACTGTGTGGCGGAACCCTGGCTCGCTGAGAGGAACTTCAGTCCTAATCCAGGCCTTATTAAAGCGGCTGCACAGCGCAGGTCTCTGGGCCTTCACAGCACTTGAGCTGTAGACGTGCAGAAAAACAAAACAAAAACACTGAGGTTCGTGAAAAACGCGTGGAAAAAAATACCGTTACTCTTCTGTGCTGCATTCTGCACCGTTGTATTCTTCACGTTGTCCAGTTTTGAACACTGTTCTTTTCTGTCCTCTCGGATTCTACCCCACTGTACTTTAACCCAGTGTGTTATATTCTGTATTCTATCTTCTTAAAACGCAAATGTTTATATGTTTTGCTTCCCTTTATAATTGTTTGCCAGCAAATCATATTCTCATATTGTCCACAGGTCCAGATTACGCTGACTACACATGACTGTGGGGGGCTGTCGAAACGGGACATTAAAATGGCCAAGTTTATTGACAAAATTGTGATTAATATGTAAATTCAGCCAAATGTTTTTTTTTTGTACTATCGCATTCTTTTCAGTAACCTATATGTTTCTTCTGAAAAAAAAGTATTGCTGTATGCACATTTCATTTACAGCATACGTTGTACAAGCTTTACATTTTGAGAATAAATCTGCAAATCAATAGTGCATACATGTTGCTTTATAGCCTGTCCTTGACTCTTGAATCATGTGGAATCACGGGAACTGCATTGCGAATGGTCTCTATGCTTTGGACCTAGAATTCCATTCCTAACTTGAATCCAGCAGATTCCATTTCAATGCTGTGTGTTCTGCTGTTCAGCCATGATTGCTTTTTAACACTGGAAGTGAATGGACGTTAATGGTTTCATGGTTCACCACTATGAACTCCCTGATGTCTGCCTGCCAAGGATACAGACACAACGGTCCGCCTTGCTTTGGCCAGACCCTGTCTCCTCCCTTTGGCACTGAAGAAATGTGAGCAAAAATGAAGAAGGGGTCAAAGACAGTAGGAGTGGATTTATTCGATTTACGATCTAGTCTGAGCCAGATAGCACTACTGTGATTTCCTGACTGGGAAGCCATTGGGTGAGCATCAGCAAAGAGCAAAGCCTGAGATATACTCAGTTGCGCTTGGGTGTCGCGCAGCTTGTAGATAGCTGATCTACAAGCTCACAACGCGTTGCGGCGCGATGCGTTGTGAGCTTGTAGATCTGCTATTTTTGGGGCTTAAGTTGAGTGTGCGAGACCAAATCAGTATGACCATTGTCATGTTGGCAACCTGTGCAGCTTGTCTGCACGTATCAGGAAGTTTAAGACTTCAAGACTTTTTTTTAATGTCACCTCGAATGAAATTTAAGACTAAACTTGCACCAAAAATAAACATACTGCGGGTTTCGGAGACATTACCAGGCACGGGTTTTAACCACTTTGAGTATTTGCTATTCTCAAGCCATTCATCATTAAACTTGTATTTACCCATGAAGTCGTTAGTTCTCTAGTTTGGCTGTCTTACAGAGAATACAGATTGTAACCTCGCTTGACTGATTCCAACTGCAGCAGAAAGGAACTTAAGTCATCTTGTCAGAATTATCCCAAAAAATCCCACTGACAGTACTACTGTAGAACCGCTTAGCAACATTGCTAAGCGGTTCTATCTCTATCTCTATCGTGCAGTTTGCTTTCAGTCCCATCTCATGGCAAAACCGTCTCACCGTATAGTCATGTTGGGATTACATTGCCTCAAACTCATTTAAAGGACAACTTAGTTTTTTTACAACAAGGGTTCTTTTATTAGTTAATAATGATAATAATTAAAAGATGAGTGTTACAAATGTCTGATAATGGCTTATGTGAACATAGCTTCCGATTTCCGTAAAACTTTGTATGCACATCCCCACTAGGACAAGGAAGAAGCTTGTCCGCTTGTCTAAGGAAGAAGTCATAATTACCTCCCCCTTTGGCCTCCTGAGAGGTTAATTTTCAGGGCTGTTTTAAAGGAAGCCAGTGAACCACACTTGGGTGGCAGTGCTGTAGGAGAATTTACCCATGTTTGTTCTATAGGTGGGTGTTACCAGATCGTTGTTTACCCTCCCTCTAGTATTGTGGCTGCGTCTCTCTTCCCTTAGCAGTTAGCTTGTCACTGGGCATTTGGGCAACGACCTTCAACTGCTTTCTATCTGGCTGCACTATTTTGGACATGTCATTATAGGTGAAAAGTTTCAGAATGTAAAAAACGAATTGCCATACAATTTCAAAACATTAAAAAAATTGTAAAACTAGCACGCAACACAAGCTCAGAACGAGTCGCAACATGATGTGTTTGTATTCGTTGTACAACAAAGTTAGGACTTAAGTGGTTAACCCTTCAGCTACTGTAGCCTATTGGAGCTGCTCATTGGTCAACCGTAGAAGACTACAGCCATACAGGCAGCATGCAGTTATGAATGTGTAATTGTGTTGTGCAGGTGTTGTACGCGAAATTACACTTATATGGTGTTTCCTCTTATTGAATGACTCTAGAATGGACCAAAACAACAGATTGACATTTTCTGTGGTTGCATTTGCTGTATTCTAATAATTTTTGTGTACTGTACTGTATATGGTGTAAATAACTTCCGGATACCTTTTCACCTTGGTCATTTAAATCACTTGTTTTCAAATTGGGGTCCAGGGACCGACTGGGGTCCTTGGTCCTTGAGGTGGTTCCAGGGGGTCCCCAGCAAAAAGAGGAACTGTTTAACTACTTAAGCCCTATTTTATACTTTGGCTATTTTCAAAAAATATTGACAGATGTTGACAATGTTCTCTCATTGGGGTCACTTGCACAAAAGCTTTTCAATGTTTTCCATCTACTCGGGTGCCACGCAAGTCGGGAACAATGCAAGTTTGGAATACATGCCCACCCATGTGCAATACTCATTTACTGATGTAGTCGTTATACATGTTGTCTTATATGTTGGAGTCTTAAATCTCACATTTTCTCACACGCCACCACTTATATTGGCGTAGCGGTACAAACGTGACGCAAAGCACAGCCGTTAAGTTAAGCTGACAGGTCGCGTTAGCCAATCCGGTTAGCCGGTGCCCACGTAACAAACACAATATCGTAGCAGCACAAACGTGACTCGATGCTCAGCCAAACCTTTAAGCCAACGGGTCTGGTTGACCAATCAGGGAAGCCGGTACCCACACTCCTCCCAAACACACAGAGATTGGGTGCGTCCTCCACAGACCTGTGCAACAGACACATGCAGATATTTGTGTTTTTTTTCCCGGTTCTATGAAACTGTTGGCACACTGCACGCGCACGTTAGTATTCATGACTCCCGCCAAGTTTGAGGCCGCCTGGGACAAGTTTTCGTCATTGAAAGTGTACACCTCAGAATTATTTACATCCAGGGCAATGTGAGCTTGTAGATCTGCTACTTTTGAAAATGTTAAAACTTTTGAAAATGTTCACTTATAATCACATGCGCAAAATAGGTACGCCAGATTATTTAGTGAACGAAGGTTTGTTTACCAGGTAGCTTAGACGGTCCATCCCGCTAGACCAGTTTTGGCGTTAACCAGTTTGCCATAACGCCATATTCCATGCAGGTGCGCCTTGATTCCCCCGTGTTTCTTCTGGTATTAAAATATCTTACAGTAAGTTGTTCAGCCACTTTATGTACAGTGTGCATGAAAACAACGTTCTTCAAGACCAGCATCAACCTGTCAAAATGGCGTACAACTGTAGTCCAAAATGGTCTCAACATGACAAGAGACATGACATTTTGACAGGTTATTTGCACAGGATGTGTTTGTTGGGACAGCGGGTCTTCTGTCGCCTCTCCGTTCCAAACAATGAAACCTACATTTTAGACGTGTTCATACTCTGGTGGATTTGCACCTGATCTGTAGAACCTGGACTATGATCTTATGGGCTCAGAATTCTGCTATAATAACCCAAAGCCTAGCTATATTATTGACATGAGCTAAAGGCCAAAGTTAACCACTTTCACCCTGACTTACCTGTCTTGCCATGTAGGAGAAATATTCAAATTATATTGGAATTTTCAAAGAATGTCACAAAATAAAAATGAATTAATGAATTTATTTATTTACATATTCCCCCCCCCCTTCCAAAAATAGAGAAAATAGTAGATCTACAAGCTTGTTGTGAGCTTGTAGATGGGCTGTTTTTTCTACTGTACTGTATAGGGCTTAAGTGGTTAAATCTATATCAGATTACTTGGATGATTTGTGAGTACTTGACCCCTGATTCATACATCCATATAGTCATGTTATGACCCAAAACAGGCAGTTATTACATCTGTTCTGTGTTAGATTATACAACATCAAAAGTTCCCCATCTCCACATCCTCTCTCAGATGGACAACCTCAAGGTCAAGAATAATACAAGTCCATACATGCACCTACTGGTATTACGGGGACAAATTATCCTGTCTGTCTGTGTCTGTGCATGTCTTGCTTTCTACCTCTGTGTCTCTTACACTGTGAACTTAAAGGACCTTACCTGTCTAAATTTGACTTCTATCAATCTTCAAAGGTTGCCCCTGTCTTCAAAAGGTTTTGTGTACATAGTACATACCCTAAGTGTATACAATATATACAGTACTTTATTAGATCTCAGCCTACTACATTTCTAAACATCTTTCACATGCCATTCAAGTTGAAACCGTGTGGAAAAACAATGCACAAGAATTTAAAGTGGCTTGGTAGTAAGTAATTCACCCTTTTGAAAAAAGATTGTTTTACCTTTTTTGGGGCCAATTCTTTTTCCTGTTCTCCCATTTTAGTCATACTGATTCCAGAATGCCCCACACACTTGTATAGTCTTGTCACTGACCACTACTTGTTGGTCTTCGGACTAGTTGGGCCTAAGGATGGTATTGGAACCACTGGCCTCCTCCCATAATATGACACATTAATATGTGTTTTTGGTTCAAATCTGCTGCTGAGCCAATCAAATGAAGCTATGGGAAACTTAACTGGAACAGGAAACGGGTATGCCACTTTCTGGAAACCTGGGAGTACAGTTAAGAACAGAGCCTATTCCTCAAGGTTCAACACCCCTTCTGGCTGTTTCCCTTGACCAACATGTACTGTAGCAGTCGCTAGTGGAGCGACAAAGATAGCCATCTCTGCCCGGCTTCCCACCCTACCCGGCCTATCGTGTTTGTTGGAATGCCTGGCCAAGCCGGATGCACCACAGAGGATTCAAACCCCTAGTATTCGCGGGTGGAACTTCACCCCTGTGCCAGCCAAGCGCCGTCTGAAGAAAGGTAGTTTAAAACAAACATCTTCCTTGTTCTGTTCCTTGTTCATTCCAGAATACCTGACAAACATTGCCCACAGTGTTGAATTGCCAACACTCGCTCACTGACGTAAGCGATCGCAGTGTTGTCTTAAAAACAAATTGCATTTGGTTTCACCATGACTAATCCTATTTCAGTGTGTGTTAGTGCAGTGGGCTCTACGTAGAGTGCAGGACCTCTCCCTTGTCCTGTCCTGTCTTTTCTTGTCTTGACAGATCTGTGGCTTAACCTGCAGAATCTGGAGAGGGAGAACTGCAATCACATTTTCACCACCATTCATTTAGGTGTTTTTTGTTCACATGGTCATTAGAGATTGGTCAACTTTGGTTACGTTTAGGTGTGTTCTGTTCACGTGGTCATTAGAGAGATCCATTTAGGTCACCTTTTGTTTTGAAGCTATGACTGTACACTAAATATGTGTCTGAGTTGCATGTGGCTGTTTTTAGAAATGCCCCCATCTGTCCAGCTCTTTAGAAAACAGAAAATATGTTTTCAGGCTGCATATGAATTTTATACAATCAGGAGAGAGAACTACAGGATACAGGATGAGCGGTTGTTGGAACAGAAGTTGGAACAAAAAAAAGTAATTAAGTCACATTGGGAAACAGCGGAGCCATGTGGTCCACAGGGCAGGAATCTATCTCATGTTGCTGTGGCGTAATGCGGCTTGATGTACAACTACATCCCCCAGTCATGTACAAGTACACCCCCTGGACACAGTGCTAGATGTCACAGAGACCTAGCCCCAACCCAACCCTTGATGCTGAGTGCCAAGCAGGGAGGCATTTGGTGCCATCTTTATAGTCTTTGGTATGACCCGGCTGGGGAATTGAACCCTGACCTCCCAATCTCAGGGCAGGCCACAAGGCCACTGAGCTGGTTTTGGAACTGGAACATCATAAACATTGATCTGGATTCTCTCTCCTGATTGAAGGAAATTGGTATCCTGACCTGAAAGTGTATTTTCTGTTTACTAAAGAGTTCACAGTCACCTACTTTGCTGGGAGACCACTATGGATAACATTCATTCCTATAGTCAACAATCATATTGAACAAATGTGTTGCGCATCGTTGAATGGCAATTCAACTTCTATTATACTTCTATTGCTATGGTTTAACCAACTGGATCCAGCTTCATGAATAACTAATTGTCATCTTCATTTTACAATAATCAATAATTGATTAGACTCGCCAGTTTGTTGGCCTGTGTTTGTTCACATGTACCCAAATGATTAAAGTGGATTGCTTATAGGAATGACAAGAGCTAAATAATATAAAATAATGGACCAGGCCACAATTAATTCAGGGGAAAAGAAAAGCCCCCACAGGCAGCCATTAGTCTCAGCAAAAACTGGTAATCTTCAGTAACTCGATATAAAAAATGCGCTAAAATTAAAACAACTGATTTGAGGGGCTGGATTCAATCTAACCCTGCTGCCCTGCTTTCTCTTCTGTCTGGGGAGGCACCAGACATTTGGGCCCTGGCAGGTCAAGCCAAGTCAGGCCAGACTAGATGTGAACCCTTCAGATAATTGGCCGCATGTTTATGGTCAGAAGAGACAGGGAGCCCAGCCACTCCAGCACAGGGAGCCCAGCACCCCATTAGTGCTAAGTTATTGCTCCACCATTCCTTTTCACAACCACCAGTATACCCTTCTGCACAGACCCTTTAGGCAATGTTCAGACTGGCAGCCCAAATCAGATTTGTGTCCTGTCCATTCCAGATTGGAATCGGTTTGGTTTTTATCAAGTCTGAACAGCACAAAACTACATCAGACATTGACACATTGAACCACATTCCTAGGTGGTTTTGACATGTGATTCAAATCTGATTTCTAAAGTGTCTGTGGCCCAGACACTGAACTGTGATTTATACTTTGTCGTACAAATCGGTGTCGCTCACCGGAAATGGCCGATCAGCTCAAAACACAAATATCATCTGATCACTTGCAAATAATAGTGTGAATGATGACAGTCAGTCGTAAAGATTTGAGAAAGAAACCGGATTTTCCTGCAATCTAAACAAAAAAGGAAGCTGGACAAACAGACACGTTGACGAGGATGACAAAGTGAGAGGAACGGTCCATGTAGGACAGTTCATAGAAAGAATCTTCAGAGAAGCAGGCGAACCGAGGGAAACGGAGAGCGACGAATGGAAACAAGACCTGACAATGGATGAGAGGAGAGGCCAGGGAGACGGAGGGCAGCCGGGGAGTTAATAATGTCATCTCTCTTCTTTTTTTTCCATACCTAGAGATGGAAAAATAATAATTCTCTCAAGCATAAATGTCTGGTGCCCCGGAGAGCAAAGAGAAGGAAAGAGACAGAGAGAGAGAAAGAGAGATATGTGGGAGGTGGGGGTGGAGGTTCAGCAGTGAGTGAGACAGAAAAGGACATGAGCGGGAGAGAGTGAGAGAGGGTCTCTGGGTTTCTTCCAAGTAGCTGCTGCTATGCGTGATAGCGGCCCATATTTCTCCTCCAGTGTGTGAAGAGTAGTTCTGCTCCCTGGCCATGTGCTGCTGCGGGGGAGGCCGCTGGTTGTAATCTGATACGGGTGAATAAAGATAACAAGGTCATAGAGAGTAAAATTTGAGTTGAGTCTACTACTCGCCCCAAATCTTTATCGGATCGTGTCAGCCAATGGTTAGCAGAAAGTACCCTCGCTGTCTTGCCTTCTGGTTTGCAACAGCAGACGCGGTGCTGAAAGCAATCACAACATGCAGTACATGCCAAAGAAACTATAGGGAGCCGTAACATTTGCAGGAACATTTGTATGTCAATTGCTTTTTGATCTAATGCATGGTTTGTCTCGACTCCCATGCCATGTGGTCTGCCAAGAACTACTGGACAGTCACTGATTATTCTTTGTTTCGCTGAGCAAAAACATATTGGAGTAATTTCAAATAACAAATGAATGTTTTACGCTGTCTTTTTCCATTTGGAATAAAGGTTGTCACCACTCTGTGGTTTGATTTATCATAGGAAAACAAAACAACTGTCTCATTAGCTAAACAATTGAATAAACATGCGTTATGAAACCAGCAATTTTTCATACTAATACTGGTATTGGATCTAGGGCTGATAACGGAGTGAATTATCGGAGGGAATTTCTCCAATATTAAGACCTGATGTGTACAAACGTGAGATATCAAAACAAAGCAGCACTTTTGCTGAATTATTCATGAGACCTGTAAGGGTCCATTTGGTTCCTATAAATTCCTAATTATCAATTCTTTAGCTGGGGACCCCATGGAACGACTTCAAGGACTCCTGGGGGTCCCTGGACCCCACTGTGAGAACCATTGCTCGATACCCATGCTTAATATATTCAAGGTTAGAATTGTGTTGAGCAGTATGACGATATACTGTGCGATGGTAGAAAATTGTCTCCTGGTAGAAATCCTTATGTATTTATCTCTTTAGTATCTTGCTGTATATTTGTGTTATACGAATATACACAGCTTTGTAGACATTGCAAATCATTGGACAGGACTGCTTTACGTGATTTCCGGAGGAGAGCAAAATTGTAAATACAGAGCAGGACGCCTTCCAACTTATTTAAGATTGGGGACAATTACTGACAAAAAATATATATGTATATTATTGTGATATATACTATTAATGTGAATTTGTACATTGAATAGGGTACTGAAGAAAGCCGGGCGATCCTTTGTCATCACATAACCATGGCCTTATTTATTAACCACTTAAGCCCTAAATACTTTGTTGTATGACGAATAGTAGCCAAGTTTAGAAAGCGATGCACTGTGAGCTAGATCGACCACATTTGTGAAAATGTTTCAACATCACTTAGCATTTTTGCCTATGATGACATGCCCAAAATATAGGATGCCAGGTTTGCAAACACAACAACGAAAATTAGCATTTGATCAACACTCTGATTAAATAGATGAATATTACTGTAAACAAGGGACTGACTCTGCAAAGGAAATGGTAGTCCCACTGGGATTTCCCCACAGTGTGGGGAGGGAGTTGGCTGACATAATGGCCTCGCCCTTGTTGGTACGAAGCCATTCAATCTTTTCTTTTTTCTTTTTTGTTGTTGCTGTGCCTTTGCTCAGATAAACCCCAATGTCGCCACAGCCATGAATTTGACCACACCATCCGCAGTAACAGTGTTTAGTGGCCCATTTGGCCCTTGTCAAGTTGACAAGCCAAGTTCCTTCTGCAGTGAACTGACCATTCAGCATGCACTTCATCTTTGCGCTGATTGGTCAGCTAGCCTTATCACCCTCCCTCCCACCTATCACTCCCATCACCCAGGGAAAATAAAGGCTGGGGTATATGTGATAAAATTACATTTACTCTGATTGCCCACCCTAGTATAAGGAAAAGTGTATGTATACAGCACGTCCTTCTATAAGTGCAGTAAAGTTAACAAAGGTTTACATTCCGTTTATACCACCTCTTCAGGGTGCATAGATCCATCACTCTAAATACCACTGGAATATATAAACGTATACCTTCTGTTCCTCAGTATTACCCCCCCCCCCCTTCATAATTCATGTTACACCACTTAATGCGGCATCACCCAGAGTGAGATGAAGGAATGACGGCTCATACAGTCTCTGTCTTTGCTGAAGGCCTCTCTGTTGTCTCAAATCGTAGAATTGTATTTGTGGCTGATACAGATGCATATTAAAACCCACACAGGTAGAGTCTCCTCAGAGCCTTTACCTGCTGTATTGCTCTACACCAGAGGTGGGCAAGTAAGTCTCTTTACAGCTTACATAAATGGAACTGACTTAGTATACTTTTTAAGTTATTTTTCGGTATCATGATGAAACCTCATTATTAAGTTTTAAAGAAGAAAATACCACAACATATTTGTACATAATTGTTTTTATATTAATGTTGTATTACCATTCAAATCTTAGTGTTTTGGCAATTATTTGGGGGCCCACTTGCAATATCCTCACAGCCCACCAATGGGCCCCGGCCCATAGGTTGGGAATAGCTGATCTAAGGAGATCCAAGTAGATCATTTTACAAACCCAGACAAAGACCTCCATTCATTTCTTGATGTGCAGAAAATCTTTCTTCACAGATTTTTACATATTAAATTTAACCACTTCCCATCTGGCCTCCCTATTTTGGGCCATCAAAAAAACGAATCTACAATGCTCACAACACGTCGAGATATGATGCGTTGTGAGCTTGTAGATCGGTTATTTTTGCCACGTGACGCGGCTGACGCCATTGTACGGCAAAGTATGAAATGGGGCTTAAGTGGTTAAATGACAGACTTATTGTGTGTTTGCATCATTCTGATTAGCAGCTAAGCGTTGGATATGTTTGCCGTCAGCTTGGCTGGCAATGGTAGATCTCCCTAGCCTTGGAAAAGGCAAAGTAGTTCACATACCCGCAAAGGTTGCCCACCCCTGCTCTACATCTTCTCTGGTGTCACCTGTGGGTCATTCAGAGTCTGAATCAAGGGGCCTTGTAGACAGGGAGGAGAGACATGGAAAGACCGTCCAAAGAGAGAGGTGGATGTGGGGGTGGGACACTGATAAGCTGTGAGGGTTGAATTGTCTCTGACAATTTGGTTATCAATCAATCTGTTCAGGAAGCATGGCGCCGTAACCATGTCAGATGTCGATTTTCCGGGCACTCGGATGGCACAGGGGTAAACGTTCCTGCCCACCGCCAGCTGTGGAGACAAGGGGTTCGATTCCTCCACGGCGCCTCCGGCTAAGCCGGGCATTCCAACGAGCACAATTGGGTGTATTTTGGTGGGAGGGAAGCCAGGCAGGGAGGGCGATCTCTGTCACTGCACTAGCGACTCCTACGGGTAAGACAGGCGGGCGCGGAAGGAAAAGCGTGTTCCTTTGCATGCGTTTCTTCCTCCCAGTGAAACCCCTCTCTGTCAGGTGAAAAGAAGTGGCTGGTGACTTCACGTGCATTGGAGGAGACACATGCTCATGTACACCTTCCATAATAAACAAACTAGTAGGGTTAAGCAGTGACAAGGGACAAAGGAAATGGGAAATTGGCATAACGACTAAAATTGTGTGTATGGCGGGGGGAGGGGCCGTCCATTTTCCTTTAGGTAGTATTTTCACACTTATTTGCTTTTCGCCTTTAATTTATCAGTGGAGTTCTGGAGTTCCGTTCGCAGTGGCAGAGCACTCCGTTTGGTCATGCATAATTTTTGCAGACAGCAGCGAGTTAGCCAAGCACAAACAGGCTAAGGCTACGAAAGTATGCTGTGTGCTGAAGCTAGACTCAGCACAGTCGCTAATCCCAAAATGAATGTCATGTGTCAGCTTTACCCTGATACAGAGACCCAAGTCTTGAGGGTAATTACATCATTTTCTCAGGATGTGTATTATTATAGTAATTTTTGCTGTTGTACTTGGGGCATGCAACAGCATGCACCCATTGGCCGAATGCAGTCATTTGACTGCATGTCATCCGCCCAATCAGCTTTGCTGTTTACCTTTGGTTATAAATGTTTAGCTCCATAATTCTAAGGTTATGCCTTTACAACACAGTATCAATTTTAGTTTATTACTCCAAATACGACAGTGGCCATGTTTATGATGACTTTATGCTGAATGAGATGAAAGGGTAAAGTCACACCCGCAAAGATAACATTTGTAATTTGTATGTGCTTGTTGATAAGTCACATTTATTGGATTTCCAGTTATAGATAATTAAATGTAGCCAATGTTGTTATAGCATGGAAAGAATAATACAAGAACAATAACATAATTGAAAAAGGGGAGTAAAAAGAGCAACAGTGCTTTAACCACTCATACGAAGAACAACGACGAATAGTGAAAAGAAGATCTACAAGCTCACAACTCTGAGATTGGCTATTATTACTATTTGGTTTTTTTTCTTTTGGGAACATTTTCTCCTGTAATGACACGCCCAAAATAGGGACGCCAAGTTGAAGGAGGTGGTTAAATTAGGAAAGTTTTCAATCATGGTTTTGGCTACTGGAACCAAGTCAGTGTGTGCACGACACAGTGTGTGATAAGAAAATATTTGAAAAAAATTGAATTATGTCAAGGACTATTAGCTTTGCCTAGGTACTGTACGTTCAGAACGAAACGCTAATTGAATTGATTGTACAGCATATTGAAGTTGCTATTGTTATTCAGCTGCACTCTGAAACTTCCAGTACTTTCATATTCAATTCCTTAATGTTTCGTTGGACCAAAGAGTACATCGGAACACAGACATGTTTCAGCTCCAGGGTTTTTCAAGCTTGCACAAAGCCTCACATCACTCGTTCCATTGTACTTATTGTTTCTTTAAACAAACAAAGATACTCCAGTACTGGAGCAGGCCTGAGGCCTTTTGGTGTATAACTATTGTGTGTGTGTATAATTATTCCTGCCCTAATCATCAACTGTGCAGCAGACTAGTCATTTCATTTCATGGTGTAATTAACCCAAGGAAAGCTGCATCAGAACCCATTTTAACCGTTAGCAAAGCCCTAAAGTCACCGTAACCATACGTACATTCAGGACCAGGTCAGCTAGCCGTCCTATCGAGCAGGGCTATCCCATCTTAACAGGGGTGACAATAGCTTTCTCAAACATGGCACTGGATGAAGAGGGGCTAAATTAGGTCAATTATCGTCCTAGGGGTTAAGCTTACCTCGGCTCTATGGTGTGAAAGCTACTGCCTGCTTTTGAGACTTTTGTGTGTGTGTGTGTGTGTGTGTGTGTGTGTGTGTGTGTGTGTGTGTGTGTGTGTGTGTGTGTGTGTGTGTGTGTGTGTGTGTGTGTGTGTGTGTGTGTGTGTGTGTGTGTGTGTGTGTGTGTGTGTGTGTGTGTGTGTGTGTGTGTGTGTGTGTGTGTGTGTGTGTGTGTGTGTGTGTGTGGCTTCCTTTCAGGGAGCGACAGCTGTTGCTTACATGGTCACTCACGTCCAGTAATATAAACATCACTCATGTCAGGATAAATAAATGCCACCACAGCCATAGCCACCTTAATGCTCCCCCAGTATGTTTAATTATGGGGCCAATATTGCCATCATGGTGTAGGCTCTCATATAAATGACACGTTTGAATTATAAGGATGACTTGGCCTTGTTTATGGGATACACCAGCTGTATTCTTGAGTCTGAGATCGTGGTGCTCTAAAGTTCTGGAGCTCTCCTGGAGGAGAATGTCTGTTCGACAGAGAGGAGACAGATAAGAGACAGATAAAAGTTATCATAATGCATTGCTGACCTGTAAATACTGACCCAGCAATAAGTATCTGCAAAACATTATTAGTATTTTGTTCCATAAGGATGTAACAGGTAAGTGGTGATGACCATAGAAAGACAATTCCAATGCTTTATATTTTTAAGATGTGCATTGGAACTTTTACCACGCTCATTCTATTGTCTTGCGTAGCAAACCCCACACATTTTGTGCCGAATTAAAGCAGCACTAACTTTCCTTTCCCTGGATTTGAACCCATGTCTCTGCACAATTGCTGAATGTTTTACCATTGAGCTAATGGAGCCTGTCTGATTGATCAGGGGATAAATTGAATCTTACCCATCAGGTCTTAAATTTGTGTCAGATCCTGTGTCTAGGTGAGACATGACCTTTGACACGATCTAAATGTCTCAATAGCAGAGCAGGGAGACAAAATACAACCACTCCAATTGTATATAAGTTATATTGTATTAACATACTCTACCATACAGATTGGACACAATTACATTTTATTCATAACAAAAAAGTTACATAGTGCTGCTTTAAGCAAAAACAATGCTACTATGTACAATTTGATAATAATTTGCCTCAAGAGGTGCATATGTTCTGTTTATTTACATAAACCATATGCTAACTAAAGGAAGAGTGGGGCAGTTAGGTCATGAGGGAATTCTGGGATGTCCATATTTACATATTCAAATGGAAAGACACTGGAACACTATAACCCATGTCCACTGTGCATGTTTGCTGTATGGGGGGGGGGGTATGCTTGTGGAGTACGCCCCGATTTATACTTTGTTGTAAATAGCCGATCTAAAGCTCACAATGTGAGCTTGTAGGTCGGCTATTTTCGGCATACTCGTGACTGGCTAACAGGAAAAACACAAACATAGGCCTACATTTGACTGTGATGACATCTTGTGCCAACATTCTCAAGGTCATTTATTAGTCTTGTCTTGGATTTCATGTTCTGTTCCTAAAATTGTGATTGGTTTTATATCAAGGGGTAGCTCTGGTCCATGGCTCTGGTCCATAGTATTTAATGAATTGAATACACAGGACCACAATGGAACCTATCCCCCAGGGCTTTTTGTGTTATCCTTTTAAAGATCTTTGTAAACTACCTCTGTACAATCTGCAAACAGTTCATAAAGTATTCAATCAATCAATCAAAAGCGTTAGAACTCCTAGACCAGAGCTAATCAAGGGTTCAGCTCAGTTTGAAATAGTTAGATCTGTTAAATTAAGGATCAAATTGGCTCAAAGTTTTGCAAGGAAGGCAGCTCAGTTTTAGATGATACAAAAGCACGCCCGGCTACTATTTTAACCTTCACTTCACTGTGAAGGACGATGTGTTTATCTCCTTAGGCTATTAAAAAAATAGCAGATATACAAGCTCTAGCGTGGTACCAAGTGCCAGTGCGCTATGAGCTTGCAGATCTGCTAAAAAAAACCCTGGCACAAAATATTTTTAAGATGGGGGTCTGCAGCCAAAATCATATCATTTTTGGGGGGTCCTTGACATGAAAAAGTTTGAGAACCATGGGCTAATCAATGTTATATTATGTGCGTGTTTGACTGATGTATTGCCCAAGACCTGCCCCACCCTCTACTGGTGACAATACTGCCTGACATACCGGACAACACATGTTACTGTACCTTGTTGTGAGTTCAACACAGTGGGAGTGGACAGTCATGGACGAAGTACTCACATTCTACTTAAGTAAAAGTATCAATACCACTATGGAGGAATACTCTGTTACAAGTAAAAGTACGATATTCAGAGTAAAAGTACAAACTGGCATCAAAATATTAAGTACCAAAAGTAAGTACTCATTATGCAGAATGTCCCATTTCACAAGTGTTCAAAATGTATAAAAATCTTTTGAAAATAGCAGATCTACAAGGTCAAAACTTTGTTGTGATCTTGTAGATCTGCTATTTTCAAATAGCCAAAGTATATTGGGTTGAAGTGGTCAATGTAGCCTATGTTTTCTTATAATTATCCAAATCTACAAAGTAACTACATTTTTCAAATAATGTAATGTAATGAGATGTGGAGTAAAGTAAAAGTATTGAAAATGGAAAATACTCCAGTAAAGTAAAAAATAATCCTCTGATTTGTTCTTGAGTAAATTTACTTTACTTTCCACCGTTTAAGAGTGGGGTTGTGTTGTAGGGGTGTAGGCTATATACTGTGTACAGAAACAGTAAAGTTTAACTTTTGAAAAGAGTCCTCACCTTTTACCAGTTTAAAAATGTTTAGGCCTATTATAAGATAGAACATAAGCTAAATAATAATTATAATTATGGTGCTGTTCTAGTCCCTGTTGTGTTATTCTATTCCATATTCGCCTCTATTCTTTGTTGTTTGTTTGCTGTTACATAAAGTGATATAGGTAGGCCTAGTGTGTTCTGGCTAGGATTTAAGTCCGGACAAGCTAACCTGAAAGGACTTCCTTCTCTGCAAGCAGGGGAATACTAGTTCAAATATTTACCGGCTATAAAGTGACATTTTGAACTTTACCCTCGGGTTATTCGCTGTTACATGAGCTGCTTTTCAAGTGATATACAGCTCTTGTGATATAATTACAAGGTATATTATTGCATTTACGACAATCGTGCTTTGTTTGCCGCTGTGATCTCTATGAGGATTGAATTCGTTTTGTTATCTCGTCAAATATTTCCAAATCAAGGCAGATAACTACAATCAGTGGTGCAAAGTAAGTACATTTACTTAAGTACTGTATTTAAGTACAATTTTGAGGTATTTCATTTGTACTTTACTTTCTGAGTAGTTCCAATTTCCAATACTTTTACTTCTACTCCACTGCATCTGGGATGATCCAAATATTGTACTTTTACTCCACTACATTTATTTGAAAACTTTAGAGTTACTTTGTAGATTGTAATTATTATTACAAAACATACATTAACCACTTCAACCCTACATTTCAGCCGTACAAGCTCACATTGTGAGCTTGTAGATTTGCTATTTTCAAAAGATTTTTATACATTTTTGAAAACTTGAAATGGGACATTCTGCATAACGAGTACTTTTACTTTTGGTACTTTTAAGTACATTTTGGCAATACTATTGTACTTTTACTCAAGTGCATTTTTAATTCCGGACTTTTACTTGTAACAGAGTATTTCTACATTGCATTATTGATACTTTTACTTAAGTAAAAAATGTGAGTCCACCACTGACTACAATTACAGTCTTTATAGCAGTAGCCTATGTGCGCAATCTGCGCATGCTCCTTCTGATCTGAGCAAACTCTCGCCCTTGCATGCAGGCGCACCCTGCAGACTGCAAGACATACATGCTGTTCTTTACAATGTAAAGAAGCCTAGGGGGTCCTCAGAGCTACTATAAGGGGTCCGCCAAATCTTTGTGTGATAGGATTTTTTTTTACATTAACCACTTGAACCCTACTAGCATCCCTATTCTGAGGGAACATTAGCCGAAAATAGCAGATCTACCTTGCAGCGGCTATTTTTGGGAAAGAGGTTTGAGTAGGGGGGTTTAAGTGGTTAAATGTCTCAAATGAAGAAAACACATTAATTTACACAACACTGATTAGCTTAGCTTAGAAATCTATGAAAAAGTCTGCAACACAATTTTATGCAATATAGTTTGTGTGTGTGTGTGGGGGGGGGTCCCTGCTTCATCTCTCTCTCAGCTAAAGGGGTCCTTGACCTGAAAAACGTTGAAGACCCCTGCTTCAAAACATTGCATGAAACCCTGCTAAGTTTGTCTTAAAGGCTAATTGAAAATGTTATAGGCTAGTAGTTATAGGGGCTTCAAAGTGATTTTTATTTATATTTTTAATAAGCGTTAAATTGCTAGCTCCATATTCCTGTATAGCCTGCATGCAATTGCGTGTTTGTTCAATAACATGCATCTTCCCATCTTTCTAACAGAAAATACATTTTCAGGTTGCGATACCAATTTCATCCAATCAGGATAGACCCCATACAGGTTAAACAAGTGACATTTTTATTAAACAAATAAATAGAACTCAAACACATGCTGATAAATGATCTTTTTCGGGTTCTCTCTCCTGATCGGATGAAATGTGTAACCCACATGAGCATGTATTTTATGTTTACTAAGCTGGAAATACGGGGAGACCCCTGTTATTGAGCAAACACTATAGCAATGACAACTATCGGATTATAGAGCTTTAACTCAATCATTCAACTTTGGGACCAAAAAATATCAACATATTTCACACACAAAAATGTCACTTGCAACACCACATCAATATCAAATGAGGACTATTATACTCTTAGTCAAAACTCCCTTCAAAGCGCATTATCAGTTCCATTAATTGAGAGTAAACATTGCTGTTACATGCCTGCAAAGCGCTAATATCAGTCTAATGGTTGGTAATATAGATATGGGGATTTCTGCAGGTGTCAAAAATGAGATATCGTATTGACTGAAGGTTTTAAATGGTCGTCCTTAAGCTAACCCATGCCGTCCATTGATGTGGAAGGGTTCTGACTGAAGATGCATGCTGAAGAGAAATGGAGATCTAGTGAATTTTGACCGATAAGCCCTTTTTGAACAATCTGAGACACAAGAACAGTGGATATATTTGGCCATTCCTTGTGGTGAGAGTGTTGCATGCAAGTTGACTTGTGTTCCACATCAAGTAGACTAAACGGGCCTAATAGGCTGCTCGAGAAAGAAACGGACACATTTTAAGAAATTATATCAAGAATCCAAAGAGAAATAGTGCCAACTTGCCTCTCGTATTCAACTCTCACACTCACAGCGAGTATGCAGTCTAAATTGCTGGCTAAATTCCGTTACAGGGCGTCTGTTTCTCCTCTGCGGTTGGGGGAACATGAAAAAACCTATGTTAACAGAAATTGTGATGTCAAATTAACAAATAAAAAGAGCGAGAACACAGGAAAGGACCAAAATTAAGCATTTTGTTAAATTTGGTAGCATTATAGCCTATTAGTTGTTGCTGTCTAATTGTTTACAAAACATATAGGCGATTTTTTTTGTTTCCTATAGCCTATACCCTATACCATCTTTTCTTGCTGGATCGATCACAAAAATCATTCCGTTATCTATCCCCCCTCAATAACACTTAGTTCCTCACCAGTTACTTGAATATAAATATTTTAAAATGGTCTCCTTGAGCTCGTAAAAAAAAGAATGTTACAGATGGGCTACTTGAAATGAACCTCTATTTTTTTTGTTTTGTTTATTCAAACAAACATATTACCATAAACACATGAAGACTTTGAATCACCTTTTGTATATATAGGCTAATGAACTTACTTTTGCAAGTTTTACATTATTACCAACTTGTACAAAACACGTTGCACTCGAGATAAAGCATGCGTGGTTTCTATTTCAGCAAACAAGTAAAACGAAAATCCTCCAGTCCAGACAAAACATATAAAAGTAAAGTCACTGAAACGGTTCGCATTAAAACGGGCCTGTGGCAGGCACCCCCCTGCATAGACGGGATATAAATCACAAACAAGCAATATAAAAGTCTACTTAACTATGTACAATATATATTTCTTCTTTTAACCAGATCCGGATTCGTGTTATGTTTGAAATTTCTCTTCCTAATCCGTGCGTATAGCAGAGGAACCCCCCCATAAGAACCATGTTCAAACTGGTGCGAGTCTTCAAAGCAAAGCGAGCAGGGAAAAAAAATAATAATAAAAAGCAACAACCGCTCCATTGTCTCTTTGTGCTCGGCCTATGTACATCAAATGCAGCAATGTGTAACACGTCTTCATTACTCAAAATCCAAAAATCTTGGACATTTTTTTTTAAATTGCTGTGCAAGTTCATTTGGTAAACACATACAACCCGCATAATCCATTTTTTTGAAAAATAAAATGATTGCAACTAATCCAGTTTTAGTTGTCTTGTTTGTCCCCATGATGGATGGCAGCGATCAAGGGGGCACGATGACCTTCCCATCGATTATCGGTGATTTATCAATCATCAGGGCGTTGTGTCGCTGCCGACCCGTCAGCTGTTGTACTGACAGGCGTTCAGACTAGAACCGGGGCTCTGCAAGCCGCTGTATCCGAAGGTCGGGTGCTGCTTGGACTTGAGTCTGAGGGTCGCCAGGCTGCTGTTACACGTGTCCCTGTACACGCTGTACGGGGAGCCCGGCGGCCCGTACGGACAGGCGGAGGAGGACATGGCCGAGTTGATGCTGGACGTGGGGATGCCGTTCAGGTTGCCGATGTTGTTGAGGCCCGCCGGGGTCGGCATGCCCGGCACGGCCGAGTGGCCCATGCCGGAGGCCGCCATGGTCATCGAGGAGATGGAGTTCGGCGCGGAGAACATGGACTGCGTGGTGAGCGGGCTCATGGAGTTGAAGAAGGTGAAGTTCTTGGTGGACAGCGGCGCCGGGGCGAGGCCCTTGTTGGTCCAGTTGTTGTAGGTGTAGGCCGGGTACATGTCGTCGTAGGGCTGCATCAGGCCGCTGAACTGCGGCAGGTAGCTGTTCTTGCACAGGTCCATCTGCTGGTTGCGCTCCCTCTTCCTCCACTTGGCCCTGCGGTTCTTGAACCAGACCTATTGGAGGTGATGGATGGGAACGTCAATCAGTGGTGGAAAAAGTACACTCACATTTGTTTTACTTAAGTAAAAGTATCAATACTGCAATGTAGAAATACTCTTGTTACAAAAAGTCTGGAATTCAACATTTACTTGAGTAAAAGTACAAAAGTATTGGTATCAAAATGTACTTAAAGTACCACAAGTAGAAAGTAGGCTACTCATTAGAATGTCCCATTTCACAAGTTTTCAAATGTATACAAATATTTTGAAATTATCAAATCTACAAGCTCACAATGTGTTGCATTGTGAGCTTTAGATCTGCTATTTTCAAATGGCCGAAATGTAGGGCTGAGATGTAAGTATGGTAATGTATGTTTTGTACAAATAATACAAAATCTACAAAGTAACTAAAAATAATTGTAGTGGAGTAAAAGAACAATATTTGCCTCTGAGATTACTGTAAAAGTACAGTAAATTGGAAATACTCCAGTAAAGTAAAAGTAGGCTACCTCAAAATACCTCATGAGTAAATGTACTTATAGTTACTATACACCACTGACGTCAATATTGTGGAATGTAAGTGAGATGTAATGAATCAGGTGTAGGCTATTAACCCACTTCCGAATAATGTCTAATGTATAATTAGCGTGGGATAGGCCTATTGGTGTTTAGAGCATATTGCCATCAAAAAGACACGTTTAAAATGACGTGCAATGCACACAGGATAATACATGTTGATATCCCTAAATCACAAAAAAACTACTACATGGCCCCCATTCCTTATGAAAATGTGACATATTATCCATTAGCCCCACTTCGCAGGCCACTTTACGATTCATTTTTTAATTCTCAGTAGAAACAGTTTATACGCAGCATCATTTATAGTTGGCCCCGCGGGGCTATTTATAGTCGTGCAGGGAACATGGTGGTATTGACAAATTGTCCACAAAGACATGAGCGATGTGACACAAGCCAAGGAGCTCTACGGGGGCGATGGGCTGCACCGTATATTTCAGAAAAAGCCTCGTCAGCAACAATGTGCTTTTAGCTTCTCTAAAACATGCCTTATATTTCGTCGTACGACGGTGCAGCGCGCCGAAAATGGCCACGCTGTGTGTGTGTGTGTGTGTGTGTGTGTGTGTGTGTGTGTGTGTGTGTGTGTGTGTGTGTGTGTGTGTGTGTGTGTGTGTGTGTGTGTGTGTGTGTGTGTGTGTGTGTGTGTGTGTGTGTGTGTGTGTGTGTGTGTGTGTGTGAGCTTGTAGATCTGCCACAACATACGTAGAGTAAGCATGGGGGTTTAACACATACCGAACCAACAACTCGGTATTTTCAACAGAAAACATACACACATAATAAATCTAATGAACGACTTATTAACAACTTTCAAAACAGTTTAGACTGTAATAATATCATTCATATGGATTAATAGCCCGCTGCAACGTTACACCACAAAATATCAATCTTTCCAGGTTTAGTGTGTATACAAAGGTCTATTCCAACCATTTAAATTGTCCAAACTACATATTCTATCATCCCATAATGAATTTGAAATATTTAGGGCGCCCTACGTGTGACGCTGAGGAGTATGCATTGAACTGCAGCAGGCTGTATAGTGTAAAATAGTCGGCTAAATTAATTTCTCTTTGGTAAAATCAAAATAAAAGTAAATGTATAATTATTCACGTAATGAATAAATAAGCAATCAAAATAAGTGTGCGTGTGTGTGTGTGTGTGTGTGTGTGTGTGTGTGTGTGTGTGTGTGTGTGTGTGTGTGTGTGTGTGTGTGTGTGTGTGTGTGTGTGTGTGTGTGTGTGTGTGTGTGTGTGTGTGTGTGTGTGTGTGTGCGCGTGTGCGCGTGTGGGTGGTGTTTCTGCATTGTATATTCACGGTGGAAAATTAGGCGCCAGCTGTTAAAACTAAAAGATTGCGTCAGTAGTATAAAAGATTTTCACATCATCTCTTGACTTAGATAGAAGCTACGGAATATAGGCTAATTGATTTCTTCAAAATAATACGAAAAGCTATATGCATATACATGTCTAAATGCAGAAACGAGTTGGTCTGTAATATAGCCTAATTGGTTCGTTTTTATTTGGAAAATCAATTAAAATAAAAAACAATTGTTTAGGCCTATATATATCTTAAATTGCGTATGTACATATCTCATGATTAAATTGCCTATCGCAAAGCACAGACCAAACTTGTGATCTCATCACAAGGAAAATTCTCCATCAGCTCTATAGGAAACAAAATGTTGACGTATTAGGGCAATTAAGGCTATTAGTGTGCACAGATTGATGCAATGTTTCCATGTCATGCGCAATAGTTTATAAGTCAACCAAAATGGATTGATTTGGCCATTAATTAACCTAAAAATAAAATAATATTAATGATTAATTATTTATTCAACATAGCATTTGCATTTATTTATGTATATTGGATAAGAGCTTTATAGTTCTAGGCTCTTAGTTCTTGGAAAGAGTTTGTGTTCACAACTTTTGATTTTTTTTTTTCAATTGCGAATATCCTATAATGATGTGAGAATTCTCTTTTATGACAGACAGAATCTCTTTAATAAACACATTATTGAACTCGTCTGTCTATGGAAACATCTATTTTAATAGGCTAAATAAATTATCAATGGTATAGGCCTATATATAATAATATAAACATTGTTTCAAACTATAATGTTTATTATTATCATCATAATGTTTATTATTGACATAGGCTACTCGGTTGTCTTCTGGTAGGCTACAAGGATTAACCAGTGACTATAATGGCGCTTGGGGGAGGGGAAATTAAATATGTCACTTTTACCTCAATACCGTGTAATTATTATGATGAAATAATCTGTAACCTTGAAGCCAATCAACCTACCGCAAAACACTTTAACTGGCCCTTTGTCTTTGTCAGATAATGTTACCTTTGAGAAACATATTTCCAAAAATGCATTCACACATTGAAATTCATGCACAATTGTGTTGCCTTTGAAAAACGTGTTGGCTTTTTTTTTTTTTTTTTTTTCAAATGCATGCACACTAACTAATTTTAAAGAACAGGTCTGCATGCAAGCTAATAATGAGTGGTGGTGAATGATGCGACGCTTTGTTATCTTGCAGATCTGTTCTTTGTGGCAAGCTACAACGTTCTCCAACATCGTGGTTCTCAAAGTGGGGTCCGGGGACCACCAGGGGTCATTGAAGGTGTTCCATTGGGTCACGTCCCCGACAAAATGAGTAAAAAACACTTTAAACACATATAGATCGCAGTCTGGACCAACCTCACCGAGGCGAGGGTCCGGGTAAGAAAGCCAGGTCTTATGCTGCCCCACTTATAATTTATAGTAGGCTATTAAAAAAAACAAAAACCTATCAACAAGCTCACAATGCATCACGTAGATCTGCTAATTAAATATATATATATATATATATATATATATATATATATATATATATATATATATATATATATATATATATATATATATATATATATATATATATATATATATATATATTAAAGAAATTAAAAAAATAACAAACATATATTGTATAGGCCCTGCTTGGCCTAGCCTATACTGGCACAAATGTTTGGCATTTGGGGCACCGCCGGCCAAGCATATTCATTTGGGGGTTTGAGAACCACTGCAGGCCTACTATATATTATAAGTAGGACATGAGGCCTGGCTTTCTTACCCGGACCCTCGCCTCGGTGAGGTTGGTCCAGACTGCGATCTCCTCTCTGGTGCTCATGTCCGGGTAGCGGTTCCTCTGGAACGTGGCCTCCAGCTCCTGCAGCTGCTGGCTGGTGAAGTGAGTCCTCTGCCGTCGCTGCTTCTTCTTGTTTTTGGGGTCGTCCGCGTTCCCGTCATCGCTTCGATGTTCGACAGTCCGCTCCTTTTCTGTGGAACCATAAAACAGGAACTATTTGTTGTATATACATGTCACTTTGGATGACTTATAAGGGCCCCAAACGTGTTATCTTCTTCCCCCAAAATGTTAAAGTTATGGAAAGCACTACAATTAAAGGCAGCAATCCCCGCTGCTACAACAAGCAAAACAAACCTAACCTATCAGGCCGTCTAGGTCTGCAAAGGTTAATCCTGCGTGCAAGCAAGTCAAAAGACAAAATAATATAATGCATAGAAAATATACTATATGCCACAGAAAGGAAATATCTGGTTTGGTTTAATATCTATAAGAATTAAACCAAACATTGCCATTGCGTACAACTTTGTTTCTCTCTCACACACACTCTTAATAACGCGCTCCACTTTAGATCAATATTTTCCTTTTTATCGCGGAGTTTGTCCACTCTTATCTTACTTCCACTATCTTGCATTCATGTTCCCTCAAGATAGCCCATTAAACTGAAGGGCCTGCACAAGGTTCAATACAAATGCAGAGGTCTGTTCAAATCTCGCACCCAAAAAGCAATTAAAAGAAGGCATACAACATATTTAATTTAGGCCCTATAATTAATCACAGTGTTATGATTGCAAAAACTCAAACAACTATTTCTTAAATCTATGCTGTTTCCACAACCACAATTTCTTGCTCATGTATAGAGATAATACAATAGGCCTGCATACTTTCAACGATGAACAATGCGTCTTTGTTTGCCTGCAAATATAATATGACCAACTTGTAGAACATACAAATCAAACCTCGAACACATCAAGTTTCTGCTCACATTATTGACAATGCAGGCGTTTGGGCTTTTAGTATAGCCTATAGCGCAACGCAGTGCGCATACAGCCTATATTATTTAGAGGCTAATCACAATAAGTTAATTGGCAGGCAGCAGGCTGTTTCTGTTGACAGGCCTACACAGTAAAATCCTCAGTGTTCATCTATCTCTGTGTGTAAAATGGACCCTCATTTTTACACTCAGAGAGTTAAACACTGCTGATTTTGCTGTGTCGATCCTGCCAAGAGTTTTGCTCAGCATAATACGCATGGAATGGATTTTTTTTTAAATATAAATCAACCAACACTAAGCTAGACCATTTTATTTCCCGTATAACAAACGTGAGTGTTATGCTGGAAGAGTGGACAGAATATGGACAGACTTTGTTGTATTCTGTATAATAAGCCCCATACATAGTTTGATTTCTTGCACCCATTTCCCTGTATCTATAGAGCTCACGGTATTATAGGCGTGCTTATGTCAACATGAAATAACTTGTTAGCAACCAAGGAGAGTTCAGAGTTATTGCAGAGCTATTGCAATGCCATTTTGCACCATGTGAGTGTAATGTACCTGCTAATTCTGTGTCTGACGACTCGCTGCTTGAGTTCTCTAACGTTTCTCGACTGTTGTTGGCGGCTGTGGTGGATCTCGGCAAATGAAACGTAGGGGCCACGACGTCGCGCTGCGGCGGTGGTCTCACGGCCTCCGCGATTCTGTCCAAATTCATCCCACCTTTAGAAAAAGAATGATGCGTAATGGAAAGGAAAGGATGTGAATCCTACTTGGTTGTGTGTGCGGGATCTTTTTTTCCTCAACAGCTATATGCTATTAAAGTATCCACCCGTTGCCAAATAGAAGCCATCGCAAGGGGAATAAAAAAAAAAGAAGACAATAACTATGCCCAAAAAAAAAAATGTCCACGCGATTTTTTTTGTTTCGTGACACAACAAAATACACGGCACCCCTGTTTTTTTTTCGAAGAAGGAATGAAGACCGACCCGCGCTGCTGTTGTTACTGTTCTTTCTTTCCGCTGGTGAGAATGTCTGTCGTGATCGAGTGGAAGTTCTCGCTCTCGGAGCCAGAGAGATGAGTCCCACCCATCTTCTGTGTTTAACCTCCCAGAACTCAGCCAGTCCCACCCACACGCGCACACACACACACACACACACACACACACACACACACACACACACACACACACACACACACACACACACACACACACACACACACACACACACACACACACACACACACACACACACACACACCCCAGTGGTGTAAAGTAACTAAGTATTTACTTTTGAGTACAAATTTTAGGTATTCTATTTAACTTAAGTGGAGTTTTGCCCAATTTTCTATACTTTTACTACTCCACTAAAATTATTTGAAAACTTACTACAGTTACTTTTTAGATTTTTATTACTAAACATTACCACTTCAGCTCTATATATATTTCCAAGCTCACATCTTGTCCTGTTGTGAGCTTAGATCTGCTATTTTCAAAATATTTGTACACTTGAAATGGGACATTCTGCATAATGATAATTCACTTTTGGTACTTTAAGTATATTTTGATGCCAATACTTTTGTAGTAAATTCTGAATACTAGACTAGGCGGAGTATTTCTACTGATACTTTTACTGAAGTAAAACATGTGAGTATACTTTTTTCCACCACTGACTGTCATGACACGCACGCACGCACGCACACACACACACACACACACACACACACACACACACACACACACACACACACACACACACACACACACACACACACACACACACACACACACACACACACACACACACACACACACACACACACACACACACAGGGTGCTCAGCTCAGCACAGACTGCGGATAGTGCTTTTTAAGGGGAGTTTTATCTCACGGGAGCGCACGGGGTGACGGTGACGCGCTTGCTTTAGCTTTTCTTTTTTTCTTTTCTTTTTTTGCGCTGGCTACACTGGAAACTTTGCCGAGTAAAAATGGGTCTTTTATATTCGTGCAGGCATGTTTGAAATACATCCCCAAAGCAAGCTAAAGCAATGGAACGGGGCAGCTGGGCTGGGTGCGCTTATATACACACTCGCACACAATGTATATCTCGAATATGTGCGGAGCTGAATAAACATTTGCCATGTCGGTCTGCCCTGTTACTGTACCCTGTTTTTTTTCCCTAAGTACTGCACGAAAAGTGGAAGACCTCTCTTATCGAGCTTTATTTATAGTATATGAAGTGTCGTTCTATCGTTTTATGGGCAGTGAGATTTTAGTTGGCTTTTCTTTTCTACGACATGTAAACAATCACGCATAATAAAAGTAAAGCAGGACCCCCCCCTCCCTTCTCTCCCATTCGCTCACGCCTTCTCTCGCTACACAGTGCTTGCCGTGCCCATGTCTCGTCTTCTCTAAGATAACGACAAAATGTCTGTTATGTAAACATTCTATTTCCTATCGTATAGGACCAACAATAATCAATTAAAACAACTGCAGGATATAATCATGATACTGGATTATCCATCTGACAGCTGAATAAACAGAAAGTGGCACAGGGACACAACAAGCCATAATGCATCACATATCGATCCCCATGCAGCACTGCTTCAATCAACACATTGAAATGAATATGAATACAATTAAAATGAATACGGCCCTAACGTATTGAAACGTCAAGAACTGCACTCCAGCCCCATGCATATTGGAACCACATGTTCCATTGCCCTCAAGCTGAACAAAAACTTTCTTATATAAAATTCCACAAACACTGTCCAGTGTCCTGATAATTACTGAATATGTAATCTGAAAAGTAATCACTTAATGGCTGGGGGCATTTCAGCGTCCCTGTGACATCAACCTTCTCGGGAGGCCAAAAAAGCTTTTTAAAAGGGGTTTATTGTCAATGTCAAATCCCTGATATTGCAATATGGTGTTACCTGATCAAATAGAATAGGAGTTAGATTGATAGGCCTATATGTTGGCCAGGTGCGACTTGGTCCAAAAGGGGAGTATAAGTAGCATATTAATAACCACTTAAACCCATAGTCTAGTGAATCGGACCTGAGTTGCTTGCATGGACCACTCCGTCTACACCAAATCTCTTTGCCAAAAATAGCCATCTACAAGCTCACTATGCATCGCAACCCAGCATGTTGTGAGCTTGTAGATCTGCTATTTTTGGTTAATATTTTCCCCCAGAATAGGGTATGCTTGGGGTTTAAAGTGGTTAAGTAGCATACTTGTGTAGTGCAGACCAAAAAACACGCAAGAACACATACAGTAACAGTATTACAGAGCACTATACAAACTCTCACTACCAACTGCCAACCTTGGCCATTTTCTGCAGGAGGCAGGAGCACAACCCGATGGAACTGATTTGTTTGATGTCCAAACTTAGTCTGCTGCCACACACAATCATCTGTAATTCAGCGGCGCCTGCTGGCCAAAAACTACCCAGGCGAAATGTCATATTGGCAATTATTTTGACGTCAGCATATGGGGCCTATCTATACTATAGACACTGTGCTGTTACATTTCTGGGCTTAGGCGGGCGAGCAGTTTAGTTTACACACTCACGGAGAAGTGGAATATAATTTATATTTGAGACAGATATATAATCTACCTACAGTAGCCTATACTCAATATTAGTTTTAACCACTTACGCCATAGTTTCATATAATGGTGTCGTGATGTGAAAACAACAGATCTACTATTTTGGGTGAGGAAATAATTATGAATCCATGTATTTGTTTATCTTCGCTTATAATGGCATGGCCAAAATAGGGACACCAGGTTGTAAGTGGTTAATTGGTTGAAAGCACTATGTTTTTTTCCTCTTCTTCCTCTCTTATGGTTTATGCGCAATTACGCACGTCGACCTGCCCAGGCTAACCTGCATGTATCAGGTAATGTATGTCGGCTTAAGGCCTGTTCAGTGCGCCGTCTGGCCCAAAGATCACGCCAGGCGCCAGTACGAAGCATTTTAGGCCATTGTATGACAGTGACTTTTGACATGAGACCCCGTCCGACTGGAAAACTCCCTGAAGGCCCTTTCAAAAGCCAATTGTACAGCCTCTCAAGAGTCACTTGCCTTTTTCCCGTGTATACTTTTTCAAGCCTTCTTATAACCGCAGTGACTTCTTGTCTTACAAAGCCTTGAGCACTATACATAGACTGTTGTTTTAATGAGTGCTTTTGATGATGCAATCCTAATCTGTCATGTTAAAAGCATTTATTTGATTCAGCTATTATCAAAATATAGCCTTCAACTAATATAAAATAATTTGTAAAAATGATGTTAAATTAGAGTTTTGTAGTCGACATGGTTGTAGCTTTTGTTAAGAGAACATGCGTCGGCTTTCAAAGCCCTTTTCCTAAAATTAAAGAAATAATCAGCATCATTGATTAATTACACATTAGTGCGTGACTATAAGAACGACCCAGAGTCAACCTGAGTGACGTTGACGAGTTATGGATAATAATAACTAGATGACCAAGGCGCGAACCTCCACCGTTTTGCAATAAATTACCTCAGAGAGAGATGTGTTCATCCCGTGTGGCTGCGGTCTCTAAATTGTGTCAACATGTGTTTTATTCTTTTATTTTTTTCCTCTTCTTACTGTGGTGATTGTGCAGCAGTATAGGGCAGTTGGCCAACCGGACTTATAAAGTCGTTATTTTGGGGTTTCATTGTGTCATCGAGCGTGCGTAAACGCCGTGCGTAAATATTCCGCCGGTGTGTGTTTAGACATGCGGAGCGGCTGGTGTTATGGTGATGTGTGAGTGTGTGAGTTTATGAATTTACAATCCAATCGATTCCAGTGGCAATGATTATGCTAATGCTGGGGATTGTCCTCTAAATAGGCCCATCAGGAGCTGTGTTAGCCGGTTAGGAGTGTGTGTACTTCGCCTCGCGTGTGAAGGATGACATGAAAAGCCTTTTCATCCGGCAGGCTAGGTCAACGAGGCCAGTAGCAACACTAACACTAGTCTAACGAAGTGCTAAAGGTAGTCTAATAACACTCACATTTTTCCCCCCAAGAAGCAAAGATAAACCCGACGACTGTCGTTAATCATAAACCAAACAAAACGGGAATTAGATTTTTTTTTTGGTATAGAGTTTTTGTTTTACACACGCTATCTCTATATGGAAAGTCAACAAACCCATGGGGAAGCTATAAGGTGTAACGTACAGCAAATTAAAGCTGGTTTGCTCATTTGAAAGGAGAGGGATCGTGGGCATACAGATGCAACTGGACACGGCAGGTAATGTGAGCACTGACTCAGGACTCAGGAGGTGATGTGACTTTATCACCCTGGCGATCGCGTCCCCTTGGTACTGGACACTCGGTCCGGGTCTGCTTGACCCCGCCGGTCCGATCAACCAACAACAACAACACGTGGGGAATTATTCCTCTGGAAGAACGTCACGGGCCGGTGTGTAAGATCCATTACATCTCTATTTCAGATTAATTTGTAGGCTACCTGTACCTAACTCTTAAGACAGTAGGCCTATTATTATATATACAGGCCTATTCTACTCTCGTGTTTTACCCAACAAAACAAATGTTAGAACATTTAAACATTTTAGATCAATAGACGAGAAACTGTCTATCATGTAGCTGTCAATCCTTCCCCAATTCTGTCCATCAGCTTTAAGTGAGACAGCAGTGACGTGTCACGTAGGCCTACTTTGTACTAAGGATGAGCCTTTAAGTAAAGTATATAGTCTAAAAATACAAATATAATTCTAATGCCACCTGATGGAATGCATGGGCCTAATATAAAAACAACCTTGATAGATATTATTCATTAGAAAAATATGAATATATATATTATATATTGCTGTAGGGGGTGAATTGGAGGGTAATTAATACCCTTTAGTCAAGGTAATGCTTTCCCAAAATGTTAGGCTAACAGGTTGTAGGCCTAATTATGTTGGAAGTTAATTTAATTATTTTAGTAAGAAGTATAGGCTTGGCCTATAGTGACAGATTTCATTCAGATTTGAAAATACGATTTACGCAGACATTCTGAGACAATGAGGGAATTATTTTTAATCCCAATTAGATATGACTATTTTAAATAACGTTTCTGGCAGCACTGATATGGTCTGGTGGTTATAGACGAAAATGATGTGGGCTTCAAAGAAGTCATATCAGGAACATGACCCAGGATTAACAAGCTATTGTTTAAAAAATGTTAAATGTTTGCCGGCGCGTTTTCTTTCATTGGCCATGGATACGAAAATGTTATTCAAATATTTAATCTTGCTCACTTTTGCATTATATCACTGTGTTTCCGCATATAGGAGTGATTTATAGCGACGTGTTGGTTGCACTGCTACTCACACACTCGCTATTGTTCCAACAACCTTGCTGTTATAGACTTTCACGCTTTGCAGTGCATTCAAAAAGGCAAATCTCTATAGCTCCCTCAAATGACAAAACATAGGACTTGAATTATACACTCTGCACAACGTGCATGCATTCATACCTGGGTCAGCGCAAGAGATTACATTCTTTGACAGATTCAGTTCCATTCCAGTTGCCTGCAGGGTAGAAAACAAGCGAAACGTATAATTAACATCAAAATTCACATATCTCACTGTCAAATCATTTGGAATCTATTGCGTTTGGCCTATAGATAATTAATTGCCCACATTCATCAAATGGTGGATAAATTATAGGTCATGCATATATACATCGTATTGTTAAGCCAACGATAAGCCATGTAAACCTTTTATAACCGTTAGAGAATTATTCCCTCAGACGTTCCAACTTCCCAGGTTAAATGCTTCAACCAGTAGGCTATATTGTGCGTGTTATGTAGCCGTGACACTCACAGATCGCTATCTTGACGTTGCTAAAAGTTTATCTTTGCCATGATGTATACACACATAACCCCTCTTATCTCCAGGAATCCCTTTGCTCATTCTACGTCGACCGTAAATCTTCACATCATTTTCCTTCGCTCCTCGGCGTTCACACACGCGCGCGCCGCGGCGCGCACACAGTTTGGTTGACTGGTTGGCACAGATTCTCATCTGGTTAATTTGCCATGTCAGTCAGCGATTATTGTCATTTCATATGATCCATGTCAGTCAGCGATTATTGTCATTTCACTGCAGTGAGTGCAACAATCCCAGTCAAATGGTACATTCTTGCAATCGCAGGAGGTAATTTCTTTATTGGAACTGTGGTCGGTTAAAGCAGTGGTTCTCCAACGTTTTCATGCAAGGACCCCACAATTTATATGTATTTGGCCACGGACCCCCATCAGAAAATATTTTGTGCCAGAGACCCCCACACAAGATTTGTGTTGTTAAAATGTTTAAAAAATAGTCAACATTTTCCAAAGAATTTCAAGATTTTTTTGAAAATAGCAGATCTACAAGCTCACAACGCTTTTGCGTTTTCAAATAGCTCATAAAGGCAAGTGGTTAAACTGATATGGATACTATAGGCCTACTCATTTTGCTGGGGGGCCACCTGGAACACCCTCAAGGACCGTGGTGGTCCACGGACCCCACTTTGAGAACCACTGGGTTAAAGCATCCGTAGCCTATACAGCTGACTATGTGTCATTATGTTGGCACAAAGATTGTAATTACAACTCAAAACATTTCTATTTCCTGCAAAGATATAGCCATTCCTTTTGCAAAAACGCCATATAGGCTACAATCCTGGTGCCCATTCAATGAGTAAGCTATATCTTCTGCAGTCATGCAATAGCCTTAAACCCGCGTGACCCCATCTAAAACATGCACTCTGGTAATAAGGTATAGGTGTCAATATTTACCAAATTTTATGGTTTTATTGTCGCGCATAATAAACATCTCAGACTCGGTATCCAAACATAGATGGATCGGATGGCTGTCGGATGATATGCATTGCAAGGCACATTTTGTTTTAGTCAAATACTCAGGCATTTAACAATATATAGCCTATATTAGGCCGACTATAGCTTACTCACCAGTTGGTTCCCAGCAGTGGCAGCAGATACACACGCACACACAAAAAAAGGAATAAAAGCTCAGAATGTCCCCATGCAGGTGTTCAATAAATCCACTTTAGTGGGGCTGTAGATGTCGTGATGTCCGAGATAATGAGCGCTTTGGTCGCCTCAGTGCTGCGCTGCCTTGGTTTTCTTCACCACACCGCTGCTCTGCGAGTCTCACGGTGACGTCACGCCCCCTCCATACCCCCCCCCTCCTCCTCCTCCTCCTCCGTGGCTCTTGGCCACGTGTGATGTAGTATGAGCAGGGAACCGTGAATGTGAATATATGGCGAGATATTTATATGAGACCTTATGTCGTTCTGCAGCATTAGTTTGAAAAGGCTCGTTATTAAATATAGATTATAAATGGGCCTTAATGTTGATCCTATGTGCCATTCCTCCGTGCAAAATCGGACTATATTGCCGCATGCCTAGAATGTATGCAGTGTATATATACACACACACTATATTTATATATATATATATATATATATATATATATATATATATATATATATATATATATATATATATATATATATATATATATATATATATATCAAAACAGTTTTGATGTGAAAAGTGGAGACTTAAGATTGTTATGCATATACGTTTTAGCTTGACCTATTGTCTGCGTTTCATATGGTCTTTCTTTGTATTCATTTGCATTAATAATTCGTCTATTAGGCTACTTCAATTGCAGCTGCAGTGTTTTTTATTGCCCAACCCCATCGAAGAAAATTGACTTGATGTCAACATAGGCCTACTGTCAATGCAACGCTATATTTATAAGCTATGTTTTACAAAGATTAGACATATCATTTGGAATTAATTTTGTTATCACAGCCCTATAGCTACATTGAATTTATGTTGAAGAATCGGAAGGTATATTGTTTTGTAATAACTTTAAACATTGACATTACCTCGACACAATGGGATAACTGCTAATTTTCTACACTAATAATTACTGGCTCAACCTCCATTTAGAATAGCCTATGGGCAATTCGATGCAGTGTGTTAGACTTAGAATCACTACTAGCCAACACAAGTGACCATTCAAAATAAGAGAACACGTGCCCAGATATTATAGCCTATATGGCCATTCTCAAAAATGTATTTAGCCTGTTGCAACTGGCGATATTATAAGCCACCCGTCATTTCGTTGTGCCGTCAGTCCCTTGCACAAACTGGCCCTTGCCCCTGAAATGATCTCCATTGATTTGCAGTGCTGGCATAGGCCTATTTTATTTATGTGACGTTGTTAAAAGTACAAACAAACAATATTACGTTAATATCGTTTGTTATAGGCCTACTTTATTGAGTAACATCAATTAACTTGGATTGGCAAATGCAAGGGTTATAAGCAGGCAACTTTACTCTGCCTAAAGTCCGACTCCTAATGGATAATTAATATATCTCGATTTTACTTCCGCAGGTTTAGGCCTATGCTATATATTGTTCGGTACCCCCCCCCTCCATGGGCATCACTCCATATAGCCGTACAATATATGGGCCTATTTTTTATTTTACTTTATGTTGAGTCACCAAATTTTCCCACAAGATGTATTACTGTTATTATTGTTAATAATAATAATAATAATATACACAATATAAGATGATAGTGCTGATTTTTGACATTTAAGCCTGTTTGAAAAGACCGTAGGCCTATCATGCCGCTATAAAAATGAGCCGTTGTTGGGTAAAATATCAGAAGTAGGCCTATAGCCTAAAATAAAATAATACAACTGATAACCGAGTTGCCTGATTAGAGCTTTGACCTATTAAGGCCTAAATATGTTCTTACACTAGTCTAGGCGTGTTTAGCGACCAAAGCAACAGAACTCACAAACTAAGCATGATTTAATTGACAAGTTTATCCAACAACAAGAAGAAAATTATTCTCTTTTTTAATTTAGTAACAGCAGGCTTCATTCTTTGCCTTATTGCTACATCTTTATCGTCTTTCTTTGTAACAACGAAAATACAGAGCAATTCAATGCTTATTTGCACCGCACGCACTGTCAATATGCGCACTTGGTTAGATTTTTACGTTGGCTATTCAAAAATAGCAGATATACAAGCACTTCGTGCCGCACTGCGAGCTTGTACATTTTGAACATTTTTGAAAAGTCTTGAAAGTGTGGGAACTAGGCCTACTGATTTAGAAGGCATTTGTAGAATCGGCCTCAGGTCTTAATGGGTTAAGCAGGCCAGGGCCTACGGCGTTGAAAGAGAACGCATTTCCATCTCCTTCTCTTCCTCTCGCAATCAGGAGAAAGTGTGAAATTGGTCCCTTTATTACGCTTTCTTTCTTTTTTTCCCTCTTTTTTTTTTACTCAGCCAAGAGCTATGCTCGTACCACAGCACAGCACGGCTCTGTGAATGGGATTCTAGTGGGATTAGAACAGCTCATATGGCCGCGAGGGCTCCCTCCGGATTCCGGGAATAATAGTCTATACAAAATCCAGACACAGACAGTGGTGCCTTTTGGACACACGCACCAAAACTCCTCCTGGCTGGTGGAACCAAAAAAAAAATGTGCTTCACCTATTTTCAGGTCAGCCCTTTTCGGGAGCTTTGGGTTGCATTATAACTCTATGGGTTACTCATGCAGGTAGCAAAATGGACGTGCCAATATTTGCCCTTTACTTATAGACGATGACGTCATGTAAGGCCTGTATCCATACAGAGCTGAAGTGGAGCCTGACCTCTTGGGCTTTATCATC
This sequence comes from Gymnoscopelus braueri, assembly GCF_963280865.1. Classification (NCBI taxonomy): domain Eukaryota; kingdom Metazoa; phylum Chordata; class Actinopteri; order Myctophiformes; family Myctophidae; genus Gymnoscopelus; species Gymnoscopelus braueri. The sequence goes on from NC_137609.1 coordinate 31,613,286, forward strand.
ACCACGCCACACTGAAGTGCTTACCCATGCACTCAACAATGGCAGGTAATCTCTCATTTCCAGTAGCTTACGTTGACTTTCTTAATAAGGATAAATGCCAAACGAAGGCATGATTAATATCGACAAATAGATATGGGCGCCTTCATGTAAGGTGTAGCCTAGCAAGCGGCTAGCCTAATCAAAAAACGGACTAAATCGAATGAGATATCTTCTCATTCAATTTAGTATTATGTTTTTTAACCACTTTGTCAAGTCAATTACGTTTAAAATGTATTTCCCAAAACAATTGATATGCCTACATGCTCATAATGGGGTTATTTTCATTCAGTGACTTATGATGAAGCATAAAATAGGGCTTGTTAATGAATACAAAAATGATTCAAACTAACTTATATACAACAAGACAATTCCATGAAATAATGAGAAACAAATGAAAATTTCATAAAGATTCTATTGGCTTCCCCCAAATTACAATTCAGATTTAGCCCATCATGCTAAAGGCCCAGTCTGATCAGATTGACTGTTTGTGGTTCTGATTAGGCCAGCTTGACAATACTGACAGATACTGACCCTGTGTAATTTGCATGCAAGTGTGTCCACCAAATTGTAATAGGTGGTGTCTGTCTGTGTAATTGCCTACCTGTCAGACCCACATTGCTAAACGGTGAGTCCTCTTGCGAGACACACACACACACACACACACACACACACACACACACACACACACACACACACACACACACACACACACACACACACACACACACACACACACACACACAGAACTATAATTAGGCGGTAAGTAAATGCTGTGATTACCCAACAAGTGACTAGGAATGACTAGGAGTTAAGTGCTACCCTGAAGGTGAGGCAGTGGCCTCATCTCTCCTGTGTAAATAGGTGGAGGGATTTAACACGTTTGGTGTGGGGGCCCTCACACAGTCTGCCTGTCTGTGGCCAGGGCCTGTCTGACTGCAGATGGTCACTACCGCTGCAGAGTAAATAGTTATTCTCAGTAACAGAATGGGTGATACATACTGGATAGGTGGAAAACAGGTCACACCCGTTCTCTCTGTGTGTGTGTGTGTGTGTGTGTGTGTGTGTGTGTGTGTGTGTGTGTGTGTGTGTGTGTGTGTGTGTGTGTGTGTGTGTGTGTGTGTGTGTGTGTGTGTGTGTGTGTGTGTGTGTGTGTGTGTGTGTGTGTGTGTGTGCGCGCGATAGCAGAGTTTGTGGCAGGTTTGTGTGTGTGTGTGCCCGCGCATACGTGCGTGCGTGCATGTGTGTGACTGTGAGTAAATGTGTAATTTCCATGCGTTACATGCTGTGTGTGCACGTTCACATGTATTTTCTTTTGCGGACAGTGTGCAGGTAACTAGTGTTTTTCAAACTTTATGTGCCCAAGGCACACCAATGGGCAAGACAGAATCTCAAGGCACACATGCAGCGAAAGCCTACAAGGTCACAATGCGTCGCATTGCTGTGTTGTGAGCTTGTAAATCTGCCATTTTAGCTATTTTTGAACATTTGTGGTTGTTGTTTTTTTTATGTTTGCCTATAATGATGTGCCCAAAATAGGGATGCCAGGTTGAAAGTGGTTAAAATATATTTTTTCTAGGGTGTAGAACTTGCCTCTGTATTGGGAAATGAGCACGCACAAAGTATTTATAGTAATAATAACGTGTGGTTGTCAGAAAATCCCAAGGCGCACCTGGTCTTGTCTCACGGCACACCAGTGTGCCTCGGCACACTGTATCAGATGCGTACCAGACGCGCATGGCTTTTTGTCTGTTTTCAAGCGGTCAAGTGAGCCACTCGCACCTGAGAGATTTTTCTATTCACCATGGCCCATCAACTCGTTAACCCAGAGCCCAATAATCACCTAATCCAGGACAATCATAATAAAAAGGAGCTCATGGAATTAGTATTGTAAGGCCTGTTTCCGCTGAGCGGGAAGCGGTGAAAAGGGTTCGAGCCCACGCATCGCATCCAGACTCTGGTAGAATAATTCAGGAGGGGGGTTCTGGGGCGTTGTTCCAGCACCACCACCATAATGGAAAGCCCATAGTGACATCACAGGCATTCCCTTAACTCAGAACAGGAGAGAGAGTCTGTCCGTCTGTCAACAAGCCAAACACCCAGCCAGCCAGCCGACACACCACGCACGCACACGCACACACACACACACACACACACACACACACACACACACACACACACACACACACACACACACACACACACACACACACACACACACACACACACACACACACACACACACACAGCCAACCAATTAACCAGACAGTCAGACAGACAGAGAGTTGGACAGGGATATTTACTCCACAAGGTTTCCACTGTGGATCCACTTCAAAACGAGCGGGAGGAATGGCGTCAACCTCCCATCATTGGGGCTATTATGGGGAATGGATGCTTCTCCTTGTTGCTCTTTTCTCTTTTTTAGGCCCCCCCCCCTTGAAGTAGTGTTGAGAACGCAGATGTCACAGTTTCCAATCGGCAGTGAAATTAGTGATGTTTTGATTACACAGGGCATGGAGATTACCAGCGTAAACAGGTCTGCAGCATAGATCATCATCTCAAGAGGAAGCATCACCCCCCCTCCACTTTTTCCAAACTTGGTCAGGTCTCCCCAGCTTAGCGGTGATGAGAATAGGACTTCAGCTTCCAGTGTTTGATCTGAGCATTAAATTGATGCTGGTTAAAGCGATATTTCCCATTGGTAGGACATCTAATTGGTGAACCACCGAAAGGCCAGCGGCCCCGGCAATCCCTTTAAGCCTGATTCATAATTTGTTGTACAGCGGTGTCGCTCGCTGAATATAGCCGAATCTACAAGCTCATAACGAATCACATCACATAATCTGTGTCCTGAATGCAACTTTTCAAGTTCATTCTGCAACAATTAACTGAGTAATATCTCAGTTATGGAGTTATTACTGAACAAATTCTATATCTGAACTATAATTCTCAATATGGAGAGCTGGAGATAAAAATGGACTGCTCTTCAGTGGATGAAAATATTCTACTAAAATGTGCATCATAGAAAAGTAACAAGCAAGCTGTTGTAAGCAGGAGGAACTCTTACCTTTCTGTAACAAAACTAAAACATTAGAATGTATGTTTTCATAATTGTCTCCGCCAGGCCGAAAGGCATGGCGAGAGAGTATGTTTTCGCCCCTGTCCGTCCGTCCGTCCGTCCGTGTGTCCGTCCGTCCGTGTGTCCTGTCTGTGTGTTAGCACCAAATATCCGGCACCGTTGGCCCGGTCGCTGCGAAACTGTGCACACACACTCCCTGGATGCCAATTCAGAACCTCTGCCTTTTTCACATGGGCCTGTTATAGCGCCACCAGGAGGCCGATTTGTGCAAAACCCATTTTTCCCCATTACTCCAACAGTTTTTAACCAAACCTCATGCAAATCGGTACACAGTATCTCTATAGTCATGTGATCAACCCTGATCTGTCCGATTTCCCATATTCCATCCTCATTGGCTAAGGTTACCATCCAAAGTTTGCAAGATTGGTCCGTTTTGAACAAACTGCCTCAAATCATGAACGCAGCTTGCCATTTGCATAAAATTGCACACGCACATTCCCACTATAGGCCGAGGAAGAAATGGCACTTAAAACTTTTCACATCAGCCTCATGGTGGCGCTATAACAGGCCGATTTGCATTTTTAACTATAACTGCACCGATCTGCGTGAAACTTTGCACGCCTACTCCCTAGAGGCCAAGGAAAAACATCTGCACTGCATTTTTCACATCTGCTTTTTACAGCGCCACCAGGAGGCCGACTTATGTCAAATACATTTTTGGATATTAATCCTTCAGATTTTATCCAAACATCACACAAATCGGTACACAGTATCTCTATAGTCATGTGATCAAGACGCATCTGTCCGATATTTCATATTCCATCCTGATTGACTAAGGTTGACTTCCAAAGTTTGCAGGATTGGTCCGTTTTGAACAAAATGTCTGAAATCATGAACGCGGCGTGCGATTTCCGTGAAAATTAGCACGCACATTCCCACTAGGCCGTGGAAGAAATGCCACCCTTTTCACATTGGCCTATTATAGCGCCACCAGGAGGCCACAATAACTTACCTGACCTGGCGGAGACCTGTGCTCCGAGGAGCACTTTTTCTAGTTACAACTCAGTCTTTGCCTGATAAAGAACAACTCACTGCTAAAAGAAAACACAAGAAGTCTAGACTTGAATCTGCCTGTGATACCTAGCACACATGACTCCCAGACATGAGTTTTTAAACTGAGTTGTTTCCCCATTATCTGTTGAAATGCTTTGCGAAATTCTACTGATTGTTTATTGTCTGAGACTGCAAAAAATCTGAGTAGGAACCACAAATACAGTAAGTGGGACACCAGAGATCATGTGTGTTGGAGGCATTCAGACAGGAGTCAACCACATGAACCCTAGCATCCCATGTCATAATAGGTGAACATTTGACATAATTAGGCAAACGTGCAGCAAAAATAGCAGTTGCGACGCATTATGAGCTTTTAGATCAGCTACTTTCGGCAAAGAGATTTCGCGTAGAGGGGAAAAAGGAGGGGTCCAGATCCCTGGGGGACCTCGTCAATGAAGTATGTAGGGGTTAAACCTGGTGCCCTTATTTTGGGCATGTAATTATAGGTGAATATCTTAATTTAATTAATAATTATTTTTCACATTTCCCCCCACATCTACAAGCTCACAACACGTTGCGATGCAATGCGTTGTGAGCTTATAGATCGGCTATTTAGTATAAAATAGAGCTTAAGTGGTTAACCTAACCACTAGAACATGATTTCAATGCACTGTGGGAAACATGTTTTAAGCTGCCGATCTATACCACCCAGTGCATATTACACAACCTCACAATGAGGTTCCCACATCTGTTTATCCCTCCAATCCCTCATGCATCTATACATGATAAAATGTAATCCTGAGCAACGTGCCTGCTTTGCATTCAGTAACACCTCTAGCTATAGTGCACATAGTGTTATAATATCTGCAAAGTCCCAAACAGGATTAAAGTTGTGATTTCTCTCACTGACATGATCTATGATTGGTTCGGAATACTGTACATTCTATATATGGCTTATTGTCTCCATGTCACTTTTTCTTTTTTAATTATCTGTCGCACACACACACACACACAAAAACAAGTCTTTATTTTCTACCTTCCACTCTTTTTTTCCCTGACTAATGTTTCCAGCACACTTTTGATAGATTGTTTTATTTACCAGCGCACTCCAACATCTGGAATCTGGCCTCTCGTGCGGCACACACCGCATTGAGCGAGCTTGGCCGTGGTTCCACGGGCTCTGAGATTTATGGAGGAGGCTTACAGCACTCGGCTGTGTTTGGGATAGCTTTGCCCCCGCGCCGTCCCACTAAGATCACTATACCCTCCTACCCCTTCCCCCTCTCGGGCCAAGCCTATGGCCCTCGTGGTGGAAAAGTGCCCCCCCCCCCTCTTCCCTCGCTGTTTCTGTCACTAGTGTGGAAGTCACAGTTGTGCCAGTTGTGGTAAAAGGTGTGATAATGTCTTTGGAGCAGTAACCACACCAATCCTAGCGTCCCTATTCCAGGCATGTCATAAATAAGGTCAATGTTCTGCGAAATTAGTCGATATACACGCTGAACGGGCTGTAACACGCCGCATTGTCAGCTTGTAGATCTGCTATTGTAGAGTGAAAAAAGTAGGCGGCCAAATATAGACCCCTGTGTGGCCCCAGGAGCTGGGTGCTAAGATTTCTATTAGCTATTTCATTGGTCCATGATTGATTGGCAGTTGTGTTGGTGATTGTACTGTGAAACGATTATAATTATTATCACAATCACAAGAAATTCCTACATGATTTTCATATTTTGTCTTATCATTTGTATTCACCTGTTTCCTAGGCTGTGTGTTTTCCACTTCCTGTCGATTTGATCCAATGAAATCCAATGAAACTGGTCAGATGACCAATGATATCCAATGAAATCGACAGGAAGTGGAAAACACACAGCCTAGGAAACAGGTGAATAGCCACTCTTAGGGTGGGTTTATAAGCATGGTGATATCAGTCTGTCGGTCGTTCCATCAGATATTCAGCCAGATATCTGGCTGGTTGAATTGTCATGGAATTAGCTGTGCACCATCATGCTTCTTGGAGGATGAACCCAGTTGATTTTGGTGACGTCATGGGGATTTGTAATTTATGGTGTGCTCCAATTGTGGCACTAATAATAATATAACATTTTCCATTTGATTTCATTTTCAGCCCCACTTGTGAGAGCGTGGGGCTCTAAAGATGTCCAACCACTTTGGCTGGATTGGATGTATTTTGCAAGAAGTTGCATTACTTGTAGGGGCCTTTACTGAGGCTTTTAGATTCTTGGGCCAGGTACACTGGTGAGGTTTTCCTCACCTGCATGTGTTTGATATTCTGGCGACAAGCTGTGCATCAATGTGGGAGGAGACATGCAGTAGGGAGTGTGTCGTTTGCAAATCGGCAGCACACTGCAATTTTGGTGTCAACAAGGACCACTATTTGCAGCATCCACCTGCTTGAACCAGGTCAGCGGGTGCATTGCACTTGTCTTTTGTGCTATTTTCATCTCTTTAGTTGGTGAAGGTGCACCCGTATCGATGTCTCAAAAATCAACACGGCGGGGAAGATTCTGGTTTTGCTTTTGCATTGTATGCTTGGGAAAGGACATAAAAATGCATAGAACAGGCCAGGGTAAGATGAATAAAACAAACTAGATCACAGCTGTGGGTGAAAAGATAGATGCTTCCATCCAGTGCTTGAATTGGGCAGTACTACGAAAACATGATTTGGGTTGCATTCTTAGGCTTGGTCTAGGTCTAAACGTGAATGTGTATATTATGGTTTATTTTATTTGCACTTCATATGTTGTCATGTGTGTACAGGAGCTCTCTACAATGTCCAAGCATCTAACAGCCTTTCAGTGAGCCTGTGGTGTGTGTGCACCATACCCTCAATGCCGGTGTGTGTGCATGGCACTGTTAATATGGTTATAATCAGAAAGAAGCCTGATGGTCTACAAACTGCTTAACCATTTTGTTAAAGTGAGGTTTGGCAGTACTGTAATTGATTTTGGCCAAATAATTAGGTAATTCTAAATAGAATCCATGTCCGCTTAATTCCTGCATGTTTCCAACCACACATAGCCTAGTACATGTTTATCTTGCCAAAGAAATCAAACCAATTCAGATAAAATAGCTCTTTGTTCGTGGGACACCTAACGGTCTAATCTGAGTGTAGGCCTACAAACGTTTCCTTTATGAAGCCCACTTCCTCCTAATAAATGTGTATTCGTAGCCATATGGGACAGTGAAAGATGACAATTTGAGCACATTTTTCTTTTCTCCTCACATTGTCTCAGGACCACCTTCCTGTCCTATGATAAAGGTTTATTTCTGTAACTGAACGATGTGCATTTGCTGTTTGTTATTTTGAATTGTGTCTATATTAGTGTTTATATTATTGCGAACGCAGCGGAAGGAGGCGCGCCGAAGGCGCGCCTCCGCGCAAGTGGAGCTTACTATGAAACCGTGCTCGGCTTGTGTGTGTGTGTGTGTGTCTGTCCGTGTGTGTGCGTGCACTGCCTCAGCCCTGTGTGCAGCCAAGTAAATGTCCAATATAGACGTACCATACATCAAATGAAAGGTCTTTGAAAACTGAACACACCTGTCAAGGTTGCGTTTAAGCCCGCCCCTTCCCCCGGAAGCCACGCCCCGGAGAAGGCTCCTAAAAACTCCCCATTGAAACCCCATGTTAAATGAAAAGTGCCCGAATCGCTCCGAAACTTTTTCTACCCCCCCTAATTGGGGGTCTACGAACAAATACTTCGGGCTCGGATTTTGGCTCCGCCCCCCGGAAGTGGGTGAAACAGGCACTTCAAACACTTTGTTGAATTGTTCAAAAACATTCAAAGTATTTTTTTGGTGAATTTGTATTTTTCTAAGATGCTCCTTTTAACGCAGAATTCTTTTCTATTTTTTATATATTTTTTTATTGGTTACTTTTTTTTAGATGATTTCCTTTCGTTATTTTTTATTTTTTTTGGCGTTCGCTTCCCGCGTTCGCGCGTCTTACTTGTTTTCTTATTATTGTAACCACCACCCCCTGAAGACAAAAGCATCTGTGTCATGCAAAAGTGTCATGCATCTACTGCTTTTGAATACTGCCACCAAATCCATAAGTCATCCTAACGTCCATCAAGCATCCTCCCAAAACAACGTTTTTGGGGTTTTCTCACTCATGTGGTTTTATAGGCATACTATGTTCTTTTATCCAACTTGTAATGGTCAGTATCACTCAAATATGATGCACGCTAATTATGTTTATTTGACAATAAAGACATCATGTATACATCAACATAAATCAATCAATTTCTTTCCTGGGCTTTGATTTGGGGGCCAAGACAGTCAGAAATGGGTCTACTGGCCACAGACTCTCACTTGTGGACATACATTTCTCAAGGTTTACATTTTTTTCCCACGGGCCTTTTGGGTCCCTTACCCACGTCAGGCCTAAGCGGGTTTAAGCCCCTGTAAGCCTGTGCATTAAAACAGACTTGGGTAATGAAAAGCGGTCATTTGATTGACCTTGATTGAATCCACCTGCAACACACTCACTGACAATAATATTCAGCCTAATTCAACCCATCTCACCATTGCACCTTGGGTACCTTCTCCTCAAAATACCAAAGTCCATAACCATGGCAGCATGCCATGCTGCTGACTGCACTTTGCGCCGGTTTGTTTGTTTTCCCAAAATTAGATTTTTTTTACGGTGTGACTCTTAGGGGGTGATCCGTCTAGAAGAGGGTCTGTGTGTGTCTTCTTGCGTGTCTGGGTCTCTGTGGCTAATCTCAAACCACTGGACCGATCAGTGCCATATTTCTTGTGCATGCTGCCAGTAGGCCAAGGAAGTAGATATCTTTTCACATGTTGTGAATATTGTTTTTGTGTGAACATTTTTCACATTTTGTGAATTATTAATCTCAGACCCACCGTCCTGCCGTCCCTCCATATTTGGGCAAGACTGAGGTCAATAATATGATGTCATCAACATGACGTCGGAGATCCACAAGGAAACCATGCCATAATTAGACCCCATCTTTTTGGGCGGTGTAGCCGCCCCTATAAGTGGGGTTGGGACACCTCATTAGCTGTACTGTGATTGGCTGACTCTATTGGCTGACTCTATTCAGCACTGTGATTGGCTAGCGAGACACATGATGACATTAATAACCTATAAATAGGATTATGCACTTCAAAAAAAAGTGAGCTTCCATCACTATGATGACCACTGTGATGACCACACCGCCCACTTCACACTGGGTGTGATTTTTATTATTAGAAAATAACTTGGGAAGATGCATTAGTGATTAGTTGAATACATTTGAACACAGTCAATGGGTTCACTGTTTGCTACAAATGAGTCAGTGTTATCATTAGACACTAGGCCTGCATGGAAACCGAGTCATAATATTTTCATGTTAGTTCTTAATTCCCCAACGCCATCACAAAATATCGCCACTATTTGAGTGCTGGGGTAGCAGACAGATCATTCAAAAGGAAATGAATCAAATGAAAAATACCATTCACTTATTAATGGGCTGTCATTAGATAATTTGCTATCTATCCAGTACATTTATGGATATTTATCAAAACTTTTTTTGTTTTGTTTTCTGGCTAAAATCTCAGTTATGGTACCACATCTGTCAAACGCTCCCTGCCAACTTCCTTATATTTGGGCTGTGAAATAGGGATGAATTCCACTTTCCTATCATTTGAGGATTAATACTTATTTTCCCTCTCCATCCCACATTGACGGTCCATAAATTATGTTTGGCCATCCAAAATGCAGCAGAGATTAATGTCTATTTTGGAGCAATGAGACAAAATTTTAGCTGTGATTTGGCGATAAATAGCTTTTTCTATAGTGGCTGCTTGATTGCCGAAGCCCTTGCACTTTGTCAAAGCAATTGTACGAGACGAGCGCAGTCTAAACACGAGCAACAAATGTTTATGGCGTGCGACTGGCCAGGGAAGCTGTTAAAGGAGTGAGTGTGAGTAAACGTGGGAGAACATGTTTCTAGTAGCTCTGTGTATATATTTCTGCAGATTCTCATCACCTTGCTCTCGTTTGGACATGGGAAAGGTAGCATCTCAGGGCATGAGAACACAGTCAGAGGTTACTCAGAGGAAGGCGGCACCTGCCTCTGGTCTGGGTCTGATACATGTCTATGTAAACCTACTGACAGCAGCCTGAAAAAAAGAAAAAACAACCTGAGAAAGAGAGGGAGAGATGCAGAGAACAGAGATGAAGGATGCAGAGAGAGAGTGCCAACAAGAGAAAGGAAGATGGAGAGGGAGAGGAAAATAAATGAAAAGAGCGTAGAGTAAACGAAAACAGAGAGACCTGTCCCACCCAGGTTCCTACCTATATCGCCCTTTTGTATTCCCCTGACACAAAGATTTATTATGCAAACACTGGCGTTCCCGAAAAATACATATTGAAACAATTTTCGGACAAACACAGGAGACAAAGTGAGCGTCCTGTGCTGTCATGGCATGGGACAGGAGTGCGGCGCTATGGGGCAGGGCTTGCGAAGCGTCGGCGAGGGGGGGAAGCAGTCGGTGCCATTAGTAGTCTCGCTCCAGGAGCCCTGAAAAGGAAGGCAGGCCGAGGCGGCGTTGCGGCCTGTCAACCAAGAGCGAGGGACTGTCAAAAAGAGAAACACAAGGGGAGGGAGACGTGATTAAGAGGCTGCCACACAGCCTTGCAGCCTGTCTGTGGGTTCTACCTGCCTGTTGAGCTGGAATAATGCAGGTAACCCTGAGAAGGTAAATAAGCAAGGGGAATGGACAAACATACGCACTCACACATGCACTCACGCATGCAAACGCATGCACGCACGCACATACGCACGCACGCACGCATGCACACACACACACACACACACACACACACACACACACACACACACACACACACACACACACACACACACACACACACACACACACACACACACACACACACACACCAACCAGTGAGTGCCTACAAAGAGTGTGACGGAAGAATATAAATTAAATGAAAAACCTCTCTTTTCCAACTTCGGAATATGTGGTTTTATGATCTATTCGAAGCCACATTTCCTCTTTGGTGCTTACAGTGTATACTGGACTTAACCCATCTCGTCTCTTTCCCTGCAGCTATCCATTTTTTTGTGTGCAATTCCAACTTTTAACATCCATGCTTCACTGCTGCCGCATTGTTTCTGCACTCCCAGGAGGAGTTGTTTGGGAAATCCTGCGGCATTAATGCAGGAAAGATGCGGGGAGTGGGGATGTCTTGGAACGCCAACCCACCGCCATACACCTTATGGGTCATATTTTTTCCAGAGAATTATTAAAGCCTGGACATTTTATTTTGCTCAGTGGACGGGACACAGTGCTGAGAGAAGTTTACGTCATTGAGGACATTAAATTATGAATGACTGGTCCTGCCCTGAATCACATCGCAATATATTATATGCTGTTTGATGGTTCGCAGGAAACATACATCTTTCCTCAGTTAGGCTTTCTCACAGAATGACTTGGTCTTTCCCTTTTCTTATACAGTGAGTTGCGTCCTCAGGTCCAAGGTCAAGCTTTCTGATATAGAGCCAGTTGCGACCTCGTTGTCAGTCATGAATTCTGTCGCACTTCGTGTTTGGCAGAGTTAAGAGTACCAACACACCCTTTGAATGGCCTGTAACATCATTCTGTGAGACCAGCTGTGGACATAACATTTCTCTCATTGAAAGATCAATATATCAAGGGAACATAAAGTACGTCGGACCGCGGAAGTGACATGTTCTTGGCTACGTGTAAAAGTCCCTACGGAACTGGCCGTAAGCTAGTGTCATATATATTGATTAAGAGAAAACAGTGAGCCTGAATGAAAGCTTTGCTATGTGTTTGCTGTGTGACCTCAGCTCTGTTTGTCCAGCAACAATAGTTTGACCGCATATTTAATGTTCTCGCAATACACTGGGCTCCTATTCACTTAATCCGCAAAGTATAATTTATTGATGTTCATAAGTGCACATGCCGACACACACACACACACACACACACACACACACACACACGCATACACGCATACACGCACACACTCATGCACCCACGCATACACACACTCACTCCACACACACACACAAAAACACACAGAACATTTACTCATGACTGCACAATTGTACATGCATTCACACACATGCGCATGCATATCGTCGGGTGGAAATGTCCAAATGTCCAAAACTGTTACTTTTCAGTATTAAAATTAAGAAACGGCAAAAGTAGCAGCTCTACAAGCCCGAAACGTGGCACTTTGGTGTGACGCTGTAGTATCATCATGTAGGCCGTTAATTATGAAAAAACACAAATAGTTACAAAATGGGGATGTGCTGTATATGTGTGCACAAACCACACACACACACACACACACACACACACACACACACACACACACACACACACACACACACACACACACACACACACACACACAGCATCACAGCATCACATCCACGCCCCTCAACAAAAACATAGTGATGTATGTGTTTTTGTTCGCAGGGGGACACACAGGTGAAACTCAGCATTCCTGCTCCTCTACATCGTCTGCTCAGATTGAAAAGGTATTCAGGAAGACACAGAGAACACTGTCGCCCTGTAACACAATTTACTGCCTGTCTCTGGGAATTCCACATGATCCAGATACTATGGGAACAGGGAGCTGGGAAAAGCAGGAGCAGTTGAGCGCTGAGCCTCCACTGGCATTTTATCTTGATCATCAGATAAAACGGAATCTGTTGCCATAAAACTGTTCATAGGAGTCTTTAGTGGGAAGCACTTTAGCGTTCTGGCCCTTGATAACAAAAAAACCCTCACCCAAACACTCAGTCATTAAGAAGACCAATAAAACTGAACACAGACACAGGGACTTTGCGTACAGGGTGTCTTGCTCCTGAATTGTTTTGCATTTCTTAAGGGGAAATATTTAATATTTATTGCTATCTGAAGTTCACCAATCAACATCTGTAGATTATAGAGAATCCAGTCTGTAAAATAAATACTATTTTGACAAAAAATGTCATGCTTTTTTTTTTAGGGTATGAGAATACGTATCGCCTTTTCTGCTTGTGAATATCAGCAGTAATTTAACTGTGAGAGTGTAAAGCATTTACAATCCTTTTTTCCCTCCGCTCTTACAGTAAATTACACAATACACGTTTTTAAATTACACATTACAGACTTTTTTACACTCTGAAAAAAACCCTTCAAACTAGCGTCCCTATTTTGGGCATGTCTTTATAGGCGAGAATGGTCAGAAATTGTGAAAATAGCAGAGCTACAGATCTACTTCCTTCTATTCATCGTATGATGAAGTGGATGGGGCTTATAGTGGTTAAATGAACACGGAGGGATTTCGCTGTGTAGTGAAGCCTCATCCAGGACAAGGAAAGATGAAGGAGTGATGGAAATGGAGGAAGGGGAGAGGGAGGGAGGAGAGAGGGGGGAGGGAGACCTGGAGGGGTGGAGGACCTCTGGAACTCTGGTTAGCCTCAGTGAGGAAAGGTCAGAGCTGTTTTCCCACCATAACACACGCACACGGAGCCACAACCACATGTGGCTCCGAGTTCAGCACTCTGGCTCCGTCTGCCTCTCTCTCCCTCTCCCTCTCTCTCTCGCTCTCTCTCTCTCTCTCTCTCTCTTAATCTTTTCCTGCACGCATACTCGATAGATCTCAATCTCTCGCTCCTTCTGTCTACCTCTGTGTCTCCTCCTTACTCTCTTTTTTTCTCTTTTACCAGGAGACGACCTGACCAGTCTGTCTTTCCCCCATGCTTTTCTCACCCATTTCTCTCACTCTCTTTGTCCTTTTCCTCTCTCATTCCTTTGCTCTTTTATCCTCTGCTCTGTCCCTCTTCCTAAGTTTCTGTCTCTAGATGTCATAACTCCCTGGTCGGTGATAGAGAGAGAGTGATAGGGACCAGAGTAAAAGTCCTCAGAGTTCATGCTGGGAGTCTGTGGAACTCTGGGAGGACAGACAGACAGACAGACAGACAGACAGACAGACAGACAGATACTGTAGGTAGGTAGTAAATAGGTAGGTAGGGATGTGACGATAATTGTTATTATCGTTTATCGTGATAAAAAAACGCTCTCAATAATCGTATCGCAGGGATTTAAATGTATCGTGAAATTGTCCTCCCTCATACACTAGGTCGCGTTGCGATCTTGTAGATTGGTTATTCTTGGCGAGCGTGCCCCCCAGAATAGGGATGCTGGGGGTTCAAGTGGTTAACAAAAGTGGTGTTTTAACCATATTTTGATTATCGATACCGATAATATGCGTCCCATCCCTATAGGTAGGTAGGTAGGTAGGTATTGATCAATCAATCAATCGACCTATCATACCGATCTAGACTCCCAGCGTGAACAGTGAGGATTTTTGCTGTGCACTCTATCACTCTGTATCACCCTCTCTCTTAATCAATCTCTCTCTCTCCCCCTTCCTTCTTTCCCTGTGGTCAGACTAACCCAGCAGCTGACAGCAGCGTGTGTGTGTGTGTGTGTGTGTGTGTGTGTGTGTGTGTGTGTGTGTGTGTGTGTGTGTGTGTGTGTGTGTGTGTGTGTGTGTGTGTGTGTGTGTGTGTGTGTGTGTGTGTGTGTGTGTGTGTGTGTGTGTGTGTGTGTGTGTGTGTGTGTGAGAGAGCGTGAGCGAGGGAAACGATTGCCAGTGTTTAGCTGTAGGGAAAACATTGTAACTGTAGCCCAGTGATAGAGCAGGTGTGGGGGAGGCTATTGTTAGACTCTTGTCTTACGCTGCCAGACGTGTTCCCAAATGTTTTGAATTGTTTTGAAAGGGCTGTTGGAGGGTGGGAGGGTGTGCATGTGAATATTTGCATGTGAACATGTGTGTGTGTGTGTGTGTGTGTGTGTGTGTGTGTATGTATGGATGTATGTATGGATGTTGGTGTATATTTGTACAGTATGTACATGCTTGTACAGTATGCAGTGTGTGTGTGGCAAGGAGCAATTTGCATGTACAGGCATATGCATGCATGTGCATGTGTATGGATGTGTGCATGTGTATGGATGTGTGCATGTGTATGGATGTGTGCATGTGTATGGATGTCGGCGTACAGTATATGTGTGGACGTGTGTTACATGTGTGTGTATACATGTTTGTGTGTGTGTGTGTGTGAGCATGCATATATTTTGTGTGTGCGTGTGAGTGTGTGTGCATGTGCGCATGTGTCAAGGAGCATTATGTACATGTCAAAGTGAATGTCAAATGGTTTGATGCTCTAATAAGCTAGCTTAAGGGCAACGTTGAAGACAGGCAGAAGGAAAAGAGGGAAGGAGAGAAGGAAAGGAAAGGAGGGGAGGAGAAGGAGAAGGAAGGGAGTGCATGGAAATAGGGCATAGGGCAAAAATAAAGATCTATATACTCCGTTGTGATGAATAGATTTTTTTTAATTGACGTTTATGACATGACATTTTATGACATGCCCAAAATAGGGTTAATGCTTTTTGGGAGAATTTCTGTTTTATTGATGCAGTATGCAGAATCAAACCGGGAACAGTACAATTACAGTACAGTATGGTTCATGCCCTCTAAAGCCTGATTTATATACTTAGCTGCACTCTGGTGTTGCATGCCGTAAATAGGAGATATACAAGCTCACAACATGTCACATTTGTGACACGTTGTGAGCTGGTAGATCTGCTATTTACTGAGCACGACGCCGGCACGCAACTAAGTATAACTGAGGTTTAACCAACCGTTACTCTAATACTGCGGCCCACACACAAAAACAAATCTACCTAAGACCTCTCTCTGCCTTTTGGATCAGATTAGTCTTCTCCTTGCCGTGTTGCTGAAACATGAAATTGTTCTCCTGCCATGGGAAGCTAGTTCCCTTTTTTAGTTTTTTTCAAAGTCCCGGTACCGTCGTTTTGTCCATCACACTTCATCGCTATTTGGCTTCTTGTTCTGTTGGTGACAGATGAATGCTGTTGCTGTCGGGCAGAAACCTCTTATCTCCATATTTTTACTTTTTGTTTCTTTCCCGGTAATTTAATGCCCTACTTGGCTATACTACTGTGTCGCACAAAAGAAGCAAAAATATTATTGCAATTTTTGCAATTTGAAATCCTGAAATGTAACAGTTTTGAACATATGAGGTTTCCACCTGACAGCAACGATACTCAGGATGGGGGGGTGAGGGTGGGGGAGCTGCTAAATGTCGTAACCACTTAAACCTTAGATATTTTGACAGGTGGCCGGACCCCCAGGGCTCTACATGCTCCTTTTTCCCCCTCTACACCAAATATATTGGCGAAAATAGCCGATCGTGGGAGCTTATAGATCTGCTATTTCACAAGAAAGATCCCCCCAGCATAGAGACACTATAGGGTTCAAGTGGTTACATTTAAAATGAGCTCAAGAGCAGCGATTTGGCTGAGGGGAGTGACAAGCGAGAGGCGGGAAGGAGAAGCAGGTTGCACACAGAGAAGACAGTGCTGACGGACGCATGGCGGCCATTTTGCTCTTACTTCATAACCCACCCACTCTCCCACTCCCCCCCCCCACGGGGATGAAGTAAGAGCAACATGGCTGCCGAGCGTGTGAACAAGATCTTTGGTGGGTGAGGTTCAAGGAGAGGGAGAGCGGCGGCTGGGATGTCGCCTAACGTGCAGGTTGGCGCACGGCGGACTTCCGCAGTTCCCAGGACGACGTGGGGGTTGAGGGACTGATGTGGTTCGAGGGGTGAGAAGAGGTGGGGAGACGAAAGGGGAGAGTACTGGAGACCGGGAGTATAGGAGATAACTTAGAAGAAAGGAGGGGGGGGGGGTGTCTGTGTGTGGTGTTGGGTGAGGTTGAGAGGGGTGAGAGCCTTTCTCAGGTAGGTTTGCCCAAACATGACGGCTTGTTTACCTGTTGGATTGGAGCTTTTGTCTGGGCCTCCCGTGAGAGACAAAAAAGACAGAGCTTTAGCCCCTTTGCTAAGCAGGACCACCAATGTAGCGTGTGTGTGTGTGTGTGTGTGTGTGTGTGTGTGTGTGTGTGTGTGTGTGTGTGTGTGTGTGTGTGTGTGTGTGTGTGTGTGTGTGTGTGTGTGTGTGTGTGTGTGTGTGTGTGTGTGTGTGTGTGTGTGTGTGTGTGTGTGTGTGACTTCATGCATGCTCGAGAATGCCTGCGTATGTGTTGGTGCTATAGCATGTGCACACACGTGTGTGTGTGGGTGTGTGTGTGTGCGTGTGCACATACATCTCATCTATGTATGTGTTGCTGGGCGTGTGTTTGTGTACAGATGCAAACGTGTGTGACTAATTCGTTTTTCGGGTGCAGCAGTGCAACGACGACGACAAACAATTAAATTTAGGTTTCCTTGACATGAAAATGTCAAGGAAGGAAGGTCATATAATTTATTATTTATTTATTATTAGATTACTATTTCTATGCATTTGATGATCTTGTGTTGTCCTTGCTAACTGTAAGTCGCTCTGGATTAAGAGCGTCTGCTAAATGCGTAAATTGTAAATTGAGAACCACTGGTTTAAATGACATTAGGAAACATGACCAAATAAGCAACAACACTTAAAGGACGACTTCACCCATTTTCAACCTATCTTCATATAATTGGTCCTCAGTAATGCTCATTATAATATGGTACCACTTTTGTCTAACCCGTCTGTGTCTCAGAGGAGAGCTGTGGACAGTTCAGAAACCTGCCTACCAGTGACATCATCGATGACGATGGGGAATCCAAGCTAATAAAAACTGCAGGCTTTCTATTCCTGGAAAATTAGCATGCTATAATGGAAGTCATTGTTCTCGCGTTAATATGTATTTTTTAATAATAATAATAATAATAATAAATCCTGCCTAACGATGATGTCACTGGTAGGCGGGTTTCTGAAGTGTCCACAGCCCACTTCTGAGACACAGACCGAGTAGAAAAAAATTGTACCATCTTATCAGGAGCATTAGTGAGGACCATTTATATGAAGATAGGTTGAAAATGGGTGAAGTCATCCTTTAAGAAACAAGCCCAAAAAAACGCAACCCGCAACTACCAATATTTACAAGCGACTTTACAGAAAAACAAGCCCAGCAGACATGGCAACACTGCGTGTATGTTGTGTGTTTGTGTGCACTAGTGTGTGTGTGTGTGTGTCTGTCTGTGTTGTTTTGTGTCAATCTATGTGCGTAGTAACATGAGGATTGTCATTCAAACAAGGACGTTGCCTATGGAGGAGTTCCATTGACTCAGCTAACAGTGAGCGGTGTCATGCAAAATTGATGGATTCATGGGCTGGGAAGGCATGTGACCGTCCCATGTTCCCCAGGGACAACAGTATAATAACACTGTTAACTGGGCCTACACAGGAAAATCCTCGATGCACATTTTGTGTAAAAATGGAGCGTAAAACATTTATAAAAATTTACCCAAATTGACCTGTATCTTTTTACTAAGTTAGCACTAAGGGGTTTTCATGCACATACTGTAAAAGGCAAATCTATATTTAAATATATTGAACAAGCACGATGGTCTATTTAATAACATTAACCCTGGCGTTACCAATTTCTGTTTTTTTATTCAGAAAATGCAACCTTTTTTTCCCCCATCAAAATCTTTTTCAAAATCTTTTTATTCTGAAATTTGAGCTCTGTCATAGGATGAAGTGGTAAATATTAATTATGTTTTGTATGAATTCAAGTTGTATTCTGTTTTGGTCTGGTCAACGTACAAAATATGACACGGTACAATGACATAACATAATAGTTCATATTCTAAATGAGTCATACGATTGGTTTTCATTTTAGTTAAAAGCGCTGCTACTTTGAGTTTCGACACATGAATCATAAGCCACACATGTTGCTGTGTGTGTGTACACTGTCAGGTGCAAAACATGTATTGCCCCAAGTGAAGGGAAAAACACTTAACATGCACTTGTGTTCACCTGCGACTACATAACAACATTTAACACAGAATCAATATGTTTGTGTTGAACTGCCGAAACCCGTCACCTTTGTTCTTTTGCATTATTAAGCCACTACATGCATAATTGTTAAAGAAATGATTGCGAAATGCACGCCTCCATCCCTGTCTGCATAAACTGTAGCAGTTCAAAGAGAGATTGCCACAGCGTTGGCTCAGTTTTGTTGCTTTTGCTGGATGTGTGTAATTGTGTGAAACATTGTGCCTATAGCTAGCCCCAACGCTTCTTCTGTCTGCTGTTTTGTGTCTATGTCATTGTGTGTGTGTGTGTGTGTGTGTGTGTGTGTGTGTGTGTGTGTGTGTGTGTGTGTGTGTGTGTGTGTGTGTGTGTGTGTGTGTGTGTGTGTGTGTGTGTGTGTGTGTGTGTGTGTGTGTGTGTGCATGGCGTGCGTGCATGAGAGTGTGTGCTTGAAGTACGTGGGCGTTGTGCGTGTGTATGTGAAGTGCTGTTGGTTTCTACCTGTGTGGCAGCAGGTAAGCCCAGTAATCTCTGTTTGTCTGTGTCTGAGTCGAATAATGCTGTGAGTCATTCCTATAGAGGGTGTGCTAAATCCAGGGGTACTCTCTATCACAAACGCAACAGTCGGCACTATAATTTACAGAAGTTATCCTCAAATACCAAATTAATATCTTAAGCATGTGTATGATTAAACGCTTTGAAAGATGGCAATAAACTCCCAAATATTTGGATGATGTTTTTCGTCCTCTTTGAGTGGTGGGTGATTTTAAAAACGGGGTGAAATTCAGGTTAGATATGTGCTGTTAGAACCCGAGATTGTCTCAATCTCGTCTCGGCCTTGCCTGCAATTTTACTCTGTCTTGACTTGGTCTCAGAGCAAGAGGATTCAGGATTTCAATGTTTTGTTCATTTCCCCCAACGTTGGTTACTGCAGCTTGAAGAGATTTACTCTCAAGGCTTTTGTCAGATTCCTTCTGGAATGAATTACTTGAATAGTTATTTAATTGCATATCTGTTTGTATTTTGATTCAATTCGTAAACAATTTGTAAATATTTCTGTTTAAAATATTGACCCCTCAATATGATATCAGACCGACACAATTATGGTCAAGGTAGCGATTACGTTTAAAATTCTCCAGGTCTCTGTCTTGACGTAATTGGTCTAACACCTCCAGCCCCCTCGGTCTGCGTCTTGACTCTGTCTCGCTCCCCATTGGTCTCGGTCTTGACTCTGTATCGCCCCTCTTCGGTCTCGATCTTGAATATGTCTCACTCCCCCTCGGTCTGGGTCTTGACTCTGTCCCACACCCTCCTCAGTCTCAGTCTAGACTCGGTCTTGCCCCCATTGGTCTGGGTTTTGACTCTATCTGGTTCCCCAATCCCCTCAGTCTCTGGGTCGTGACTTCTTTTAGATGATCTTGAATACAGGACACTCATGCACCGATACATCTGACACACTGATATGTGTCTACCGCATTAGTGTGTGTATCTGTGTAATGTATATATGAGAAGCTTGCAGATATATAGACCTTCATTGGAAATAAATTATGAATATGCTGTTGATGTTACTAGATATTCCAACATACCCATCTCCATGCTGTTTGCATTACTCCCAACACACTGCATGTTTTCCTCAAATAACTTTGCTAATCAATGTTCAAGAACATCAATACCAATAACAGTGACATGAGAACAACAACTACACAACTGTACAACTACTACTACTACTACTACTACTACTACTACTACTACTACTACTACTACTACTACTACTACTACTACTACTACTACTACTACTACTACTAATAATAATAATAATAATAATGAATCCATAATGAAATTATATACAAATTATTCATGGATTTTAGATTTCAAATCTATCCACATTTTTTTTATGCTGTCCAACACATTTTACTTTAAGTAAATTAATTATCTAATCTAATCATTAATTTGATTTTGGTTCCAATGAGCAAAGGTTACAGACTGCATTTATTTAGAGATTTTAAACATTGTAACACAAACAAAAATCACGAAATTGATAGTGTTATTTGAGTCACGCAATATACATCCCACATTTGGGTCATGGCAAGTTCATACTGAGTGCACCTCGATATGAACTGTAATCTGGTCACAGTAAACTGTACTTCTACTTAAGTGTGTAGTACGTACAGTAGTATGCAGTGTTTGGACTGAAATACGAGGATAGCTTAATTTATCGTCTCTGTTGGGGGAAACCTCATATGTCCAAAACAGTTACCTTTCAGGATTCATATTCAAAAATAGCGTTTCGAGCTTGTAGATCTGCTACTTTTGACGATTTTGTGTGATGCTGTAGTATGGAGATAAGAGGTTTCTGCCTGACAGCAACGTTTTACATTGCGCTAGGGTGTCACTTGCCAAAACTAGCAAAAGCTAACAATGCGTGGTGGTTTGGCAAGCAACACCATCATACCATCAAACGATGCTTGTGTCTCTCCAGCACCTTGCTTCTCGTGAACGCAGCTCAGAGGTGGAAAGTAACAAATATATTTACTGTACTCAAGTACTGTAGAATTTTGAGGTACTTTTACTTTGAGCATTAAATTATTTTTTATACTTTACACTTCCACTTCGCTTCATCTCAGAGGAAAATATTGCACTTTTTACTCCACTACAATTATTTGAAAACTTTAGTTGCTTTGTAAATTTAGGTTATTTATACAAAACATGTGTTAATCACTTAAGTCCTATACTTTGGCTATTTGAAAAAAGACGATCTACAAGCTCACAATGCGTAGCATCATAACACATTGTGAGCTTGTAGATCTGCTATTTTCAATAAATGTTTTGAAAAATGTTACTTAAAGGTAGGTTTGTTTAAAACAAAAACGTTTTTGTTATTCTTTCTATATTCTATATTCTGATAGCAATCATTGCTGGGGTCTTCCTGTCTCTCCAGCTCTTTACTAAACTGAAAATACAGTTCGGTTGCCAATTTCAGCCAATCAGGAGAGAGTATCCATTTATCAGCTTCAATTTTATAGTGTTCTAGTTCCAATTTTGTGTGAGTTTTCACTCCTGATTGGATAAAATTTGTATCCCGACCTGAAAATGCATCTTAATCTGTTTAATGAAGAGCTGGAGAGAGACATGGAGACTCTTGTTACTAAACAAACACCATAGCAATGAGTACTATCAGAATACAGAGCTCACCCATTCTTGATAATTGGGACAAATCATGTCCTACCAAAACATTTCAAATTATTACTTCTTAACACACTAATTAAAAAAATGTTGGGTGAAAATATATTCTTAAAGGATTTATATATATGAATTACATACGATTTATACAATGTTTTGGTCTGGTTTCCTTTTTTTTTACACCTAAACTTGCACTGCCAGAAAAATCCTTGTCTCAGACAAGGATTCACAAGTTAATTTGGTGAAAATGTAGGTTAAAAGCATTTAAAAAAACTAACCATGTGTATTGATAACATAGGTGTAAGAATGTACTATTAATATCATCTTTGTTTAAAAATTTTTTTTTTGTAAAAGTGTTTAAAGTTGTGTCAAAGATCTTTGTCAACTCCGTCAAATTTCTACAAAAACATAATTTACTCAGGCATAAACAGGTTCAGCTATATCCAAATGTCCCCTGGAATGAAAAAAAACACAACATTTTGTCAACTCTGTCAGACTCCGTCAGATGTCAACTCTGTCAGATATGCCATTTTATGGAGTTGACATCTAAAAAAGGGAGGTTGGCCCATTACATGGTTTAATAGTCAACACTTTGATCTTTTAAAATATATTTTCCCGGCATAATTGAATAATATAAAAAAAAATACAAATAATTAAAGGTTTTGCCACAATTCTCAAGAATGGGTGAGCTATTTAACACTTACTTAACAATAGAACATCACTTACCCTACCTTTAAGTACCTTTGATGCCAATACCTTTGTACTTTTACTCAAGTCTTTTTCATAGATTGTGGCATTGATACTTTTACTTAAGTAAAAATCAAATCTGAGTACTTCTTCCACCGCTGACACCATGGTGCTGCGGTGTATAAACCAGGCTTATGTCTCTCCAGCACCTTGCTTCCCGTGAACCCCGCTCCACCCCTACTGCTGCTGCTGCTGTTATGTCAAAACAGCAGCTGTCTGCATCTCCTGGGCTGGTTCGCCGAACACTGACGAGTCCCCCTGGCCGGGCTAGAACCAGCTGGACATATATCATCATCGAGAGAGAGAGATATATAGTATGAGACAGAGATGAAGGAACGAGGCTAGAATGGAGAGAGCGAGAGAAATGTGGAGTGTGGGAAGAGTGAGAAAGGAAGGAAGAAAAGGGAAGAAATAAAGAAATGGGAAAAGAGATGGCAGAGAGGGATTGGGGGAGAAAGAACAAAAGAGGCATGCAGGGGAAAGAGAGATGATGGACGTAGAGACACATAGAGAGACATATTTAATGGGCATCTGTGGCGGCAGTCGAGGCTTTGATCTGTGTGTGTGTGTGTGTGTGTGTGTGTGTGTGTGCGTGCGCGTGCGCGTGTGCGTGTGCGTGTGCGTGTGTGTGTGTGTGTGTGTGTGTGTGTGTGTGTGTGTGTGTGTGTGTGTGTGTGTGTGTGTGTGTGTGTGTGTGTGTGTGTGCGTGCGTGCGTGCGTGCGTGCGTGCGTGCGTGGACCTGATTGCCCGGAGGTCAGGCCCGGAGGATTAGTGAGCTGTTGCTCTGGTGCCAAAAAGCAGAAGATCCTTTTCTTCTCTTCATCTCGACACCCCTCTTCGCTCTACCAGTGGTCCTGCTTTTTGTTCCGAAATTTTGATGATGCTGATCAGACAATTCACTAAATGGTTGTAAACTTCTATACAGTCCATAATATAATCATACATACGGTCACTTCTTCACTGTTTCCTCACTTTTGATTAAGCACTTAAGGGCAGTTCACACTGAGCATTAGAACTAACTATAAAATTATAGTTTAAAAAATCGTGGATGGCAGAGTTCACACCAACTATAAAAGAATTGCAATGGTGAATGATATTGTTATAGTTATCTATAATGTCATACGTTATTGCATATTTGTAATGCATTACAATACTTACAATACATGTTCATATGCGGTCCATTTGGTTATATTTGTACACTCGGAGTTAAAGGAAAATAAAGGATTTTACTTTTTCAGCCCTGTTTGTTCCATCTACTCTCCAGGCAACAAAACATGACAGTGAAGAGGACAAGAATAATGCAGCAGGTATCATCAGGGAAACATCCAAGGTTCACGTACCCCACCACAAATGACAAACGAACCGTGGGAGAGAGTCTGGGAGGCGAGCAACGCAGGTAAGTTGACACAGTATGTAATAATGTGTAAGTTTCAGTTTGCCGTTTTTTCTCAAGACATGAATGTGGGGTATCCCTGAAGAAGGCGCAAGCCACGCGTTTGTGTATTTTAATGTCTCTAGCCCAAATAGATTATAGGCATTTTACTTATAAAATGCCTGGACCTGGATTCTTTTTAATGCCTTTTGACGTAATTTTTCCTCTGTCCTGAATATTATTCTCTTCCATGAGCACCGGTTGTTTGAGGGATATCAGTAGAACGTTTCGCATACAACTGTCAACTGTGAAATTAAATGTATATTGATGATATTTGTTCTAGCCTATACAGAGAGCTTGAGTAAGTTTATCAGGCTGGATTTCTCCCACTCCTGACACTCATTTTCTGGCTGTTTTCTGAATGTTGGGGCGGGGCAGATTTGTTGTTCTAACACCAATTTCCAAAATATATATACGTATACCATATTTTTGATTGTTTACGAGAATGCCAAATTGTACTGTTTTTCACATTATTTGTATTCCCAGCATTCATCTGTTGCCCTGTCTTTAACCATTATACCTTATATCGTTGCTGTTGGGTAGAAACCTTGTATGTCCAAAATCGTTCCTTTTTTAAATCATTATCATCATTATCTAAAAAAAAAAGAAAAAAAAAGTTAGGGTTAGGGAGAGCTTGTTGATCGATTTTTCCACACTCCCTTTGTGTGACACTCTTGTATGATGAAATAGGGCATTCATTGACGAAAAACAAACAAACATACATTCAAAACATGGAGATGGTTTCTGCCCGACAGCAGCGGCATACTGTACTTCATTGACAGCACTCTCCGAGGGTTCTACTACCCCCCCCCCTGCTAATTTTATCCCTCTACACCCAATATCTTTGCCGCCGAATGTTGGCCCCAGAATAGGGATGGTGTGTGGTGTTGTTGTTGACCTGGTGTGTCCAGGTGTACCGACTGTTCTTACACACGTCTGTTCTTCCCTGCCCTGTCAGTGGGCCTGACCTTTGCTCTGTCCTAATCAGGTAAAGTAGTGCCGCGGTAATCCACTGTTTGCATCCATGCATGCACACACACACACACACACACACACACACACACACACACACACACACACACACACACACACACACACACACACACACACACACACACACACACACACACACACACACACACACACACACACACACACACACACACACACACACACCCCACACACACACAGTGTGTGGGACCGCCCCACACACACAGTGTGTGTGGTGTGTGTGTGTGTGTGTGTGTTGGTCAGACTGAGGGCCTTGTGGAGATTGGAGTGGGCTTGGGGTCAGAGGTCAAATAAACACAGCTGGCACTCTCCTCCTGGCCAGCTTAGAAAAGCTGTTTTCTTCTCCTCTTCCTCCTCCTCCCTCCCTACTCCCTCCCTTTTTCTATCTCTCTCTTCCTCCTCCCTGCCTCTGTCTATCTCTCTCTCCTCCTTGTCTCTTCATTTCTCTTTCTCTTTCTCTTTCTCTTTCTCTTTCTCTTTCTCTTTCTCTTTCTCTTTCTCTTTCTCTCTCTCTCTATATACTTTCTTCTGTTTCCCAGATTTTCTATGGTTCTTTTCCACATTTCGCCTTTTCTGTCGTTCTTTTCCACCCTTTACCACATCCCCCAACTCTCTCTCTCTCTCTCTCTCTCTCTCTCTCTCTCTCTCTCTCTCTCTCTCTCTCTCTCTCTCTCTCGTTTCTGATTTCCTTATGTTCTTTCTCTCCTTCTTTCCCTCCTGCATATCTTTTGTCTCATCACTCTCATGTCTTCACCTACCCCTCCTCTCTCTCTTTGTTTTGTCTCACTTCCGTGATGTCTCTTTTATTTTTCCTCCTCCTCTCTCTCTCTCTCTCTCTCTCTCTCTCTCTCTCTCTCTCTGTCTCTCTCTCTCTCTCTCACTCCCTCCTTCCGTCTCCCTCTCTGTATCTCCCATTCCATCCCATCCCCTCCCTCCCTCCCTCTCCCTCTCCCTCTCCCTCTCCCTCTCCCTCTCTCTCTCTCTTTCTCTCTCTCTGTGTCTGTCTCTCTCTCTCTCCCTCCCTCCCTCCCTCCCTCCCTCCCTCCCTCCCTCCCTCCCTCCCTCCCTCTCTGTTTGTCTCTCTCTTTCTCTGGTGAGGAATGCTCTCTCTATGCTCAGATTCATCATGTGTCTGTACTGCTGTCAGTAAATCAGCGTTTCCTGTGTCTCTCTGTCTCATTGCGTCTCTGCATTCTTCTTCTTTTATCTTTTACCAGGTCAGAGTCTGTCTGTCTGTCTGTCTGTCTGTCTGTCTGTCTGTCTGTCTGTCTGTCTGTCTGTCCAGCCAGCTATATAAACTATATATCTATTTGTCTTTTGCACTCTTTCTTTCTCTCTATTTTATCCCTCTATCCACACGCACGCACGCACGCACATGCGCACGCACGTGCACGCATGCACACACACACACACACACACACAAACACACACACACACACACACACACACACACACACACACACACACACACACACACACACACACACACACACACACACACACACACACACACACACACAGGACATGGTACAGTAACTGAGTAACAAGACACATTATTGTCACTGAGGGCAGTGTACTGCGTTGGACTGATGTATCTCCATTGTCCAATTACAAATTTCAAGCCTTGGTCCTGATTTATGCTTAATTGCACGACGGTGTTGCACATAATATATTGTATAACACATTTTGTAGCGATAAATCCATGACTCACAAGAAAAAATGTTATTTAGCTTGTCTCTATGTGTTTGTATACAGTATGTTTATGTGCACGTGCATGTTTGGGTTGTAATCGTCGTGCACATGCAAAAGCTGAGAAAATGATGACTCCTGATTGTCCTGAACCGCACACTTGAAGAGTGTGTCATCACTCGTTTTGTGCATGAGCGTCCAATTATCACCTCCGCTGCCATTGACCTCGCTCTCTGTTGGTTGCTATGAAAGCAGCTCCACAGCGACGTTCCAAGGTGTTTTGAACCTGTCTGTGTGCCTTCAGCTTTCAAAGTCATTCAGAGGACGTCTACCTTGACTGCCAGATGACAATAAGACACATGTCCGCAAATAAGCGGATGGGCAGCGGTGGCTATAGAAATGCAGAACCATTAAAGCTTAGATAGACTGAGACACGAGTTGATGTTGACGAGAAGGTTATGTGTTTTGTCAGTAATGCTTGGCCAATAAGCTCTTTGTGCAGTGGTGTGCATTAGTAGACTGGCATAAGCTTCAAGAAACCTATGTCTCCACTCCCCCCCCCCACCACTTGAGTTGCTCAGTATCTGACTGTATCAACTTTGGATATCTCCCAACTCTATGTGTGCGTGTGCGTGCGCAAATCAATTAGTGTGTGGGACACATAGCTTAACGTTGAAAACAACAACCTGTTTCTTCCTGCGAGCAGACATGGCTAATTGTCCTTTCGCTGCCGTACCGTAGGTGTGCACTTTGATCTGCTCTGGGCTATTGCATCATTGGGTCATACTGTATCTGTTCGTTGGATTTCAAGCTGGATGTGTCACCTTGATCATGAGTGATGAGGGGATGCCTCAGGTTTGGCTCCTCCAATGGTTTCGGGCCTTTGTTTCTGGTCAGGCCTCTCGTATTACTGGTTCCCCTGTCTTTGGCAGCTGTTCAGAAGCTCGCCTGATTGCATTGTCGTATGCAGATGTCCGCATTGTTCGGGAGCACAGGCGGAATAATTCACCCCCCCTCCCACACACACACACACACACACACACACACACACACACACACACACACACACACACACACACACACACACACACACACACACACACACACACACACACACACACCTCAGACTTTACCACAACTGGAAGTGCATACACCTCCACGGCTGATTGTCTGCTACCAGCCACCTGATTAATATGAAAACCCGTCCGTGTGGCCCTGGGTGGGTAGCATCGCATGCAAAGGAGTTGGTTGGCTCCTGACGAGAGGCCACAGCTGCCAAACGGGAGACATCTACATCATTGTCTTCATGTTACAGATGGATGGTGCCGCTGACAGACAGGCGGAATAAATTGGCGGGGATATTAAAGAGGAACAAGCTTACGTTTCAGGGCTTTTCCATTTTTTCCCCTCCCCACTTTATCTCGAAGTGAATTTTTACTCGGATGTAAAGATAGAGAGATAAGACGGGAGGAGAGAGCGAGCGAGAGACAGTTGTACCTAGTGTACACAGTTTGTTAAGGTGATTGAATGCAAAGCAAACCATTTGCCTGTATCGGTTACCTGTATAAACAAAGCTTTGACATCTGCAAGAACGGGGTGGCGTGTGTAACTAAATTGGCGTGAATGGAGCGAATGGTGATGAGGATATTCCTGCATAAACTGCATCATAGCCATGCCCAGACCTACAGTACACTGGTATAAAGCGGTTGAAATAACAGCTCTTATTAGACAGTATGTCAGAAAACACACAAAAGCGGCAAGATTATGTTAAAACATGCCCTGCAACTTTGCTGCCATTAACCACAAAACTGTTTTAACTGCTAGTGTCATATTGTTTTGGTATGTTATTTTTTTTAGAACATTTACATTGCTTGTAGTTATGTTGTTGAATCATCAGTTCAGCGATAATATTTGATTTACTTAAGTTCCCAACTGCTGCACTCTTATTGGTGCTAATGGTGCATGTGACATGTGATGAACAAGGAAGTAGTGACCGTGCTTGATGTGGTCCATTTCATCTCCAGGCCAAGAAGGGGGGGAGGGGTTGGCAGCGACGGGGACCGCAGTACACATGGTGGGAATTGGCAGTGATTACATTGGTGTGAAATTGACAGTTGTTCCCAAGTGTCAAAGTTTTGTGGATGGCCAACATTACAAGCGAGAGTACGGGTCGGGTGCCACAGCACTCAGCCAATAGATGGAACAGATTATTCCTCTTCCCTGAGAGTACCTAACCTGTAACCAGGCCAGGAATCCTATCCCCAATGTATTTCCACCTTCACCTTCGGGCCCCAGATCTGCTCGTGGCCTTGGCCAAACACCTTCAGCGGTGAGTTACAGTCCCCAACTCAGAAAGGCTGTTAAAGCACTCGAGGAGATGGGGGCCAGCAGTATATAAAGTCCAATTTCCATAAGCCAGGCCTTAAATTAGACATTTGGTGCTGCTTTAAGTAAAACCTGAAGGTAACAGAGGCCAGAGTGGAGCCAGGGAGATCAAGAAGATATACGGTGACATCAAAGCTGTTCTTTGCACCCCACAAAAACCTCCACAAATTCAGAAAAATCCACCGATCTTAGAAGTGGAGGAGGGTGCATGAAATCTGCCTCTGCCCTTTTGTGTGTTGTGTGTGTGTGTGTGTGTGTGTGTGTGTGTGTGTGTGTGTGTGTGTGTGTGTGTGTGTGTGTGTGTGTGTGTGTGTGTGTGTGTGTGTGTGTGTGTGTGTGTGTGTGTGTGTGTGTGTGTGTGTGTGCGTGCGTGCGTGCGTGCGTGCGTGCGTGCCTGTGTGTGTGTTTATATTACGCATGTCAGCGTGACAGATGGACAGAGATAGAGAGAGAAAAAACAAGTCTGCATCAGGACATGCGTGCATGTTGTGTAAGCGTATTTGCGTGTGTTACGTGTACATCACATGAACAGAGAAAAAATACATTTGTATTAGTGTGTGCATGTATGTATGTATGAGTGTACTATGTACATCTGCGTCCGTGTATGGGTTAATATCACGGCTCTGGTGTGTGACGTGAGATGAATAGCTCTGCTACGCCGCTCCAGGTTACAAGATTGATCGCCCGCATCTTGTGCTGACTCTGGCTTATGAAATATGACTGTATTCCCGAAGAGAATTTGAAAGTCAATTTGTCATGAAATCCAATCACAAGGGTGGGGCGCGGCGGGGTGGAATGGGGGCCACATTTCCCTCGTCCAGAGGATGCGTGGGATCGCACCCACGGGCAAATTGGTGCCCAACCCCAGGACTTCAGATGAGCCCTTTGGTGTGTGCGAGCTAATGTAAGCACAAATGCCTCTGAGACTTGTGTATGTGGCATGTGTAATGTGACACTTGTCAAATCTGAAGTCCCAGCATGTGGTTTGTGACAGGGTTGCTTAGGTAAGAAAAATAAAAGGGAAAAACGTAATAGTATTTGATGTTTTAGTGGGGAGTTTTGTGTGTCTGTGTGTGTGTTTTTTAAGGCTGAAATTACTTGTGCAGGAGAATAACTGCTTTCTTCTTTTCGAGGCTTATGGAAATTAGCAGTAATCGGCGTTGTGACTCTTTTCCAAATTGGTCTCGTCATAAAATCAAGGCAATTTACAATTTTGCTTTCAATTGTGTTGAATTTATGTCCTGTTGAAGAGCGATAACCTTACACCCACATACTGATCCATACCTGAACTTTTGAAAGAGGTTATTCAATTTTCTGTGCCAAGTTGCCAATGGGAGGAGTACTCACATGTTTTACTTAAGTAAAAGTATCAATACTGCAATGTCGATATACTCTGTTACAAGTAGAAGTCCCGTATTCAAAATGTACTTGAGTAAAAGTACAAAAGTGTTGGCATCAAAATGTACTAATGTAAATGTACTAAAAGTAAAAGTGTTCAAAATGTATAAACATCTTTTGAAAATAGCCGAGCTTGTAGATCTGCCATTTTCAAATGGCCAAAATATGTATAGGGCTGAAGTGGTTAGTGTGTTTTGTAATAATAATACAAATCTACAAAGTAACTAGTAACTAAAGTTTTCATATGTAGTGGAGTAAAGTACAATATTTTCCTCTGAGATGTCGTGGGGTAGAAGTAAAAGTATTGAAAATTGTAAATACCTAATAATAATAAATACATAATAAATAGAAAGTAAAAATACCTCAAAATTGTACTTAAGTACAGTACTTGAGTACATTTACTTAGTTACCTTACTCCACTGGAAAGAGGTTATTCAATTTCCTGTGCCAACGCTGGCAGCTTCCATTTTTAGGTCATAGAGAAGCTGCTGCGAGATATGTATCCCTCACGACACATATAATTAAAAGTGATTATATACCTGTATCATTAGCTTTGCCTTTCCCTGTGACTTGTCCTTCTTGCTTTGATGTTGTACTCCACGGGCTTTTGAGAAGTGAGTGTGTGACTAAATCTTGCTTAGGTTGCTTTTATTTCTCCGGGAGAAAATTGCACGATTAAAGAGTCATTAAATGAAGAAATGTCAACATTGTCTGCCAACTGGAAATGCTGCACTGCATCCTGGGAGCTAGGCGCCCTAATAAAAACATGAATTATGATCTGAAGGGATTGCTCTGCCGCTGAACCAGCCATGAGACGAAACTGCATCACAGAATGTTAGTACTTGAGATTTGTAAATTCCAATTAACCCGCAATATCTTTTCAAACCCGATTTTTTACATTGCTAAGTGGAAAAACAGTTATTATGGGGTAAATTGTTAGTATTGCGTACACATTAGAGTCAAATTATATATACAGTATACACACAACCATGTCAAACTGACACTGAGGATTTGTGTGTGTGTGTGTGTGTGTGTGTGTGTGTGTGTGTGTGTGTGTGTGTGTGTGTGTGTGTGTGTGTGTGTGTGTGTGTGTGTGTGTGTGTGTGTGTGTGTGTGTGTGTGTGTGTGTGTGTGTGTGTGTGTGTGTGCGTGCGTGCGTGCGCTCACACGCACACATGTGTGTACAGTATGCACATATATATTTTATCATAGCATTTCAGAAATTCAGTCATTATAGAATTTGTGTCATATACTGTAGAATATAATGTTTTAAACCAAATGCCATCCTGTCTCTTCCCCACCACAATGTATTAACCTGAGTGTTAAATTGTAAAAGTGATATTTTTGGGTTAAAACAAAAAGGTTTTTGTTCAAAACAGAAAATAAATTTTCAGGTGCGGCCAAATTTCAGCCAATCAGAAGTGAGTATCTATTTATCAGCTTAAATTGTATAGTGCTCCACCAGTTAAAAAAAGTTCTGCTCATTTCTTTGTGTTATCTCTTCCAATTTCACTTGCTTATTCTTTATCCTGTGTGAGTTCTCTATCCTGATTGGATAAAATGTGTATCCCGACCTGAAAATTCATTTTCTGTTTTCTAAAAAGCTGGAGAGATGGGAAGACTCCTATTTCTGAACAAACACTCTATAGCAATGATAACTATCAGAATATAGAGCTATTTAACACTTGTTTGAAAAAATTACTTACCCCACCTTTTAATTTAACTCACAAATAGACTCTTTCTGGTCCATACACTCTCGGAATGAATTCAACACTTAGGATTTTACTGTGTACCTGTCCCAGCCTTCATTCTGTTGTCTAGGTGCTCATGTTACTGTATGTCATCACAGAGCACAGGAGATTGTTCCAGTTCACCAGGTCATACTCATGTACCAGGATTCTATTCTGTGGGTATTTAACATGAGCAAAGTCCTGAGTCTTAGTTTAAAGCATGGGTCTTTAACGTTTGTCAGTCCAAGGATCTCTTAGCCGAGAGAGAGATGAAGCAGGGACTTCCAGACATTATTGTGTAAAACCGTGTTGCAGATTAAAAATGTTCATAGATTTAATCTATAGCTCTTCATAGATTTGTTTGACAGCACTATCATCAGTGTTGTGTAAAATGGCCAAATGTTCCCCCAGAATAGGTATGCTACGTATGAAGTGGTTATTATACAACAGGTAGTTCCGACCAAGCAATCTGATTGGCTGAAATAGCTTTCTAGCCGTGCTTCAAACCAGCATCATAGCACGGGCCTAATCACATTAAATAAATCACTCCGCACTGCAGTCCGCACCTGATTAGACCATATATCGCACAGCTGTGCTGTGAAGTCACGCTGTCCCACGGTAGGAAAACAAACAGACAGTACCCACCGCCGCCACCGGAGAACAAACAGCTACGCAAAATGGACTATGTTGTTAATTTTGACTTATTTGGTGGACTTACGGTTGATCAATGGTTAGAAGAGAGCACACTAAATCGCCTAAAATCCTATAATAAAAGGAATAACTGGAAAAAAGTGTGCTTTATTTCAATGGTAACATCCATACTGTATAAATATCCTCCTGTGTTAAAGTAAAATTACTCCCATTTCGTTAACAGTCCAGTGTATGTTATACTCTATCGTACGAAGGTATCGCACGGCAAAAATAGCCGATCTACAAGTTCACAACGCATCGCAATCTTGACGTGTTGTGAGCTTGTAGATCAGTTATTTTGGCCACGTAACACGATCGTACGACGGAGCATATAGCCTACTGGAATCAGCTGTGTTGATGAGACGATGACTCGGAGTGCTGCGCTGTTACAGGGACTATTTTGTCTCAGTCAAACAAACTCTTCTCTTTACAGGGAAACGGATAAGCGAAATGTTTTTTATTATGAATTGCCCCACAATATGAATACATTTGGATGTGTTTTGTTGGTAACTGTTGTATAATCGCAATATTACACTCGAGGGTGTGCTTTACCTTACATTATTAGCACTTCTGTGATCGCGGCGGAACTCGGCTGACGCCTCGTTCCTGACCGCATCACAGGCGTGCTAATAATGACGGTAAAGCACACCCTCTCGTGTAATATTGCTTAATTGTAAAATCACACAAATATTTGGTAGTAACTCTCAGGACCTCTAGGGGTCCCAGACCCCCCTGTTGAAGATCCATGGTTTAAAAGAGTTAAATGAACACCCATGCCATGTCTTAGCTATGTAGTAAGTATGGTGTATTGTTGTTCATGCACGTGCAATAATTTACATTTCTTTTTATTCTTCTTCTTCTCTATCGGAACGAATTCATGACTGTTGTGACAGCATGATGGTGTAGTAAATCCGAGGGGATGTGGGGGCCGACAACGATACTGTTGTTTTGACAGCATATTAAGGTGAAGTCCCACTTGAATTATTCAGACGTCGCAACCGAAGGCATCACACACACACAAGACCCCCCCGCCCCTCCCCGTGAGCCCTCTCTAAATCCTGACTGGAAGGAGACAGACAGACGAGAAAGAGCAACAATGACAGAATGGAAGAAACAAGAAACAAGCAAAAAAGGCAACGATGGGCAGAAATAAATAAATAGAAAATAGGGAAGGAGGGACTCCGAGGGAGGAAGGTGGAAATATTGTGATAGAGGTTGAGATGAGAGAGAGAGAGAGAGAGAGAGAAAAAGGGGGGGGGGAGAGAGCTAGCTTACTATAAGTCCCGACCCTGTCACTCTGCCATCTAAGCTTAATGCCAGTACCTAAGTGACCCTCATTTGCTCCTTTAGGGCCTGTGCTGGTCAACATGTGTGACTGGGGTGGAAGCAGATATGGAGATGCTGGGAGTGTGGTGGTGGGGGGAATGGTGGCGGATTTGGTGGACGACTGTAAGCCTTATCTCCGCGCTGCTTGAGATTCAACCCCTGTTCGCGTATATGCCGAGATTCGCTCCCCTGTCCCGCCCCTGTAAGTGTGTAGGTGCAGAGAAGTGGAGATGTCCCTCATCTGTCTTTCTGCGTGTAGATGTTGCTGGTTGCCACACAGTCAATTTGCTACGGGATGCTGACAGCGTGTATATGTTAGCGGGAATGGAGGGGGATCGTTTACGGCCGCGTCCCGCTCCAATCCTCTAACCCCTCTGGGGAGATAAGTGGCCATTTTGGTTTCCCTGTGGGGCTTTGGGCCTGAGCCGTTCTGTTTAAGGCTGCAGGCACGGCGAGCGCGCTGCTTCACTGTCTGCGCCGCGTTCACAGAGGATAGAGGCACAAAGAGGAGACAAAAGCTGATGCTTACACCTGTAAATGTGCCTCGCTGAAATTGCCTGTTGTAATCCTGTGAGCCCCGGAATCCGTTGCTACAAAGGGAATTGATGATAGGGTATTATGGCGGTACGGTAAATATGGCCCACCCTTAGAAGTGGCTGAGATGATATATTAGCTTGGTTTCCCTAGCTGCAACTGAGCTAACACCGGGCTGTGCTTTAGTTTGTAATTTGATGCTGGAATTTAGATCAATCGCTCGACGAAAGCCACCGTGCAATTAGGGATCCGTGTCTCGATTTGAATAGTTTGATGTAAAGCTAGTTTTTAGTTCAAATTAAACCAACAAAATGTTTAAGCACAAGCTCACGTAGGCCAAATCTTTTGTGCTACAAGAAACATTGATCAAGGCCAAAGTAATAATGATTCAGGGTTTTACAGTGTTTGATCCAAAGGAGCAACATCATTATACAGGAGTGATATCCAAAGTCTCGGTTGAGATTCAAATATATAGGGTTTACGTGGTTAATGACTCTTGATGAAGTGATCTCCAATCCAGCAATTAAGTCTGTACAAATGGAACCAAATGGACCCATATTCTTTTTCTCTGGTGAACAATGGTGATCTTAAAACTATTAGTTGACTTGAGACACACACACACACACACACACACACACACACACACACACACACACACACACACACACACACACACACACACACACACACACACACACACACACACACACACACACACACACACACACACTGATAATATGACTTCTCATACTGAGGTGACGACAGGTGGGATTAACCACAGTCTACATGCAAACCAAATACCTTGGTCAGTATGTTTTCACAAACCTATGTTTATCCAGGGAACATTTTCCTTTATTTACATTATTTCAGCAACGCCCTGCTATACAGAATCAGTATATAGAATCATACTGATATATATGTATATAGAATCAGGTTTATTGTTATGTCACAGGTTTACAGGTGTAAAGAAGTGGGTGAAATTATTTTGTCATTTGTTGTTTTCGGGAAAGGGAAGAAGAATAGAGAGTAAGGGTGGAAAACAATATACTATATATGCAAAATACACATAACGTAACCGGTATGTAAATCAAACAGCAGCAGTAAATAATCTATGTAAATAAACAGCAGCAGGTGCAGACGTGTACATAAGGTGCAGCAATAGAACACCTGCAAGTGAGACAAGGAGGGTAGTCCGCATAAGGAAAGTAGTCCGCGTAGCATACTGAACACAACTGGGACACATACTGTACTGAACACACCTGGTACTGAACACACCTGGGACGCATACTGTACTGAACACATCTGGTGCTGAAAATACCTGGTACTGAACACACCTGGGACACACCTGGAACTCATACAGAACACGAATGTATATACACCACAATCTACTATATGGAGCACGTCTTCCACTTTGGGACAATCGGAGGTTAAGGGCCTTGCTTTAGGGCAGTGATGACAAATGTATGTAGAAACAATTTCATGGTATTTTCTTTTTTTAAAACCTTAAAAAAAAGTGATATAGGAGCTTCTTCTCTAACTATGTTAATTCCATTGATCCAAGCCGGAAAACAATTCATTGATTGATCAATAAAATAAACATGCTCTGAAAATGCATGCGGCCCACCCATCTGTCCACATTACATGGCAGATGGGTGAACCGCCAATGCTTTCGAGGTTTTCAAGTGGGCCCTGATCCAGAAAAGGTTGAGAACCGCTACTTTAGAGCACCTTGTCGGTAGTTGTGTTGAGGCATTTCTCCCTCTCTTACCACCTCTTCCTCCAGAGGATTCAAACCATGTGGTCGGTTGCAAGCTTGGACTGTAGCAACGCTACAGCAACAACTGTCATTTCATGTTAATAAGACCAGCGTCAAACAAACCCAGCTGTTCCAGAGGCCTTGGTCCAACAGGCATTCAGCTCAGTGATAACTACACATACGGTTTAATACAACAACTTCAGTGCCTCCACATGTCAAGCGGGTTTAGTGAAACATGTTTGAAGGCTTCAGCTCCCTGTCACAGGCCCAACTCAGCTGTTTGAAATGCTTGTCACAACGTAAAGCTTAAAACAACTTTCAACCTGGCATCCGTATTTTAGTCATTCAAAATATTTCAAAAATATTCAAACGTTTTCCAAAATTGGCAAAATATTGCTAGGAGCTCACAACTTATCACGATGCAATGCGTTGTGAGCTTATAGATCGGCTATTTTCCTGCAACACTGTCATATGATGAAGTATAGAATATATAGGTTGTGGTTTATTTATACTATTTAGTATTTATACAACAGGTTCTTATAGCTTGTAAAACTGATGTACTACAGAGTATAAATTAGGCCTAAGGCTGTTCTATAGCCTACTGTGTACACTCACACAGCAGCATGCACACATACAGTACATGTGTGTGCGCAGACTAAACACACACTCACATTCACCTGCAAATACATACAGTATATATATCACACACACACACACACACACACACACACACACACACACACACACACACACACACACACACACACACACACACACACACACACACACACACACACACACACACACACACACACACACACACACACACACACACACACACACACAGACATTCATCTACATCTGCACATACAAAACATGCAAGCACACGCACGCGTGTGCATTCTTAGCCACACAATTGGAGTGTCAGGATGTCAGAGCAGGGTTTGAAAACCTGTAATAACAGTTAAGGCAGGGCAACAGTGAGATGCAAGACTGACACTCTTAACCTGCCTCTATCAACAGCAGAGCTGTCTGCCTAGCAGGGAAGGAATTCTCTCACGGCCCCACAGTCAAAACAAAGTGCACTATTCACATCTGGATGAAAAACTTCACACCGCTCTTTACCTTAGATTATACTTCATTGGCTTATGGTGGAAGTGATTAGACTAACACAGGTTTGATAACAAATAAATGAATGAATAAATAAATAAATACATAAATAAATAAATAAATAAGCAAGCTTATTTAAGTTAACATTTATTTTGTATACAAACTGAATTTAAACAATGTATATAAAATGTATACAAGCATATATGATCCATACATATTTTTTTTTAAATACCACTTTTCATGAAGTAGACTAACCAACTTAGTTATTGAAAGCTATTAATATCTTTCATATGTTTTATCTTGATTGCAAAATATTAGGACTACTTGCTTTTTGACATGTACAATATGTAATGTATTACTTTGAAGTCACATTTGGAAACGCTAATTATTTGTTGCAAACAGAGTTGAATATGTGGGTTCACAAGACATTAATTTCTTTGATCAGTCCTTCTAAACAGCATTTGACAAAGATTTATGATCTCCAACACTGTATTGCATCTTGCCTGCGGTTCGTCTCAATCAACTACCATCTTGTTTTTCGCCTCCCGACAAGTCAAAACAAACTCCTCTGCCTCTTTTGCGAAAGCTTTTGAAGAAATCCGCCCTGGAGGCACGCAGCCTCACATCATTTCCATCCTGAAAGATTCATAGGGACATTTTACACCACCATTGTGTTTACCTTAAAGGAAAGCGGGTTTAAATGTAACATGCTGCTGAATGTTTTATGAATCTATATCCCTTTGGTAAGACGTGTGGGGTTAAGCAACACGGTCAAGAGGTGTAATGAGGGACAATGATATAGCCTGGACAAGACTGAAGGATTGAAGTAGAACAGACAGTGCTGGCTGGCTGGCAGGCTGGCTGGCCACCTGGCTGCCTAGTTGGCCCGCCGGCCACCTGGCTGGCTGGCTGGCTGGCTGGCTGGCTGGCTGGCTGGCCGGTTGGTCGGCAAGGGTTTGGTTGTGAGGATATGGGTTGACTGATCTGAGGTCTCACAAATTCAGTTATGCCCCTGTGGCACGGCATATTTTAAATATTGCATTATTGTCATTTGTCTGTGGCTACATGTATAATTAGTTCTTAAATACTTGTTGACAGTTTTTGCACCACGTTCTGACACTCATCAAAAACATTTAAAACAAGGCAGGTGCGCCGTCCCAAGCGGACTTGAGCCCCGTGAGGTGCACCCAAGCAAGACAGTAGCCAAGCCAGTGTCTGTGCAGTGCGGTCGGTGCCATGTCCACTGCTGCTGACTCAGCGCCATTGTATACCGATAGGGTTGGCATCGTCAACAGCAACAACAGGGGTACCTTTCACTTGGCATGTTGACGTTCTGTAAGATTTTACCCATCTCGTCAACATATTACGAGTCATGAGTATTTTTACCTCTGTAATTTTATGTACGTAAAATGTATGATTAATTTGTCTTGTGCAGAATGTACAAAAGCAAGTGAGTGCAGAATTTTAGCAAACGTAAGTAAATACTGTAACCAAGTATCAAACTGAGTATAATATGTAAGCTAATACGTAAACAAGCATATAATTAGAATACATTTTGAGATGGTACTTGACTGCTAAATTAGTCCACTTCCTGTAGTGATTTTAAAACTTACATTAGAAGCAACAGAAGGAGACAGAACTGATCTCTATCTGTGATTGACCTTGTCAAGGTTAAACGGCTGAGGCAAAGGGCAGTAATTACCACTGTGAGTTTCCCTCCTGTCTGTTAGAAATGACAGAATGGCCCTTTGGGGTCACTTTGTCACTGCTGCAACAGTACAGCATGTGGCCTCTCACACAAACATATGTATGCATGTACGGACACATACACGTACGCACGCACAAGCACACACACGAAACAAATGCAAACACACAAACAAACAAAGAACTTATTTATGCAAAACATATGCACGCACATCTAAATGTATGAGTGTGTATGTATGTGCACTCGCTAGCTGTACGCAGTCCCAACACAACCTACACACACACACACACACACATGCACACACGAGTGCACACACGCACGCACGCAGGCACACACGCACGCACGCACGCACGCACGCAGGCACGCAGGCACGCAGGCACGCAGGCACGCAGGCACGCACGCACACACCCGCACACACCCGCACACACACACACACACACACACACACACACAGAGCGAGAGAAACCCACACTCTGGAATTAATGATTCAGTCGTGTGACTCATCATGTACAAGGCGCTGAATGAGTCATCAGGGGAATTGTGAAAATTGTGAATGATGTCTTGTCAATTGAGCATTGCTTCAGGGCCAAACCACTCATTGCTTGAAATTCAAGTTGTGTAGCGTTAACAGAGAAGCCTGTAAGATGGTTCAAGTTCACGGGTCACAGGAAGTCTGCCCTGCTCCATCGAGCGCCAGACAGCTGAACACGATGGACAAGATGCATCGATAAGATGGTGGTGGGGGTGCCTCCATAGTAAAATACTGAGAGTTAATTTAACTCAGTAAAAATGGACCCATAAGGATTTTTGCTGTGGTGAGATTGCCCCGCAACCCCAAAAAACAACAGCTACAGTATTTTGGAGATATTTGAACCAAAGGATTAATTTGTAGCATCTTAGATTTGTAACATCTTAGAATGCTAGAATGGGCTTGCAGTAGGGCTGTGCAATTAACCACAAATATATCGAAACCGATATTTATAACCAATAACCGACTTAATCTGTAGGTTAATAATAATTGAGAAACAGTTTTTTTTACATATTCTTTTTAATTTGTTATATAACGAATTGACACAAACAAATTCGAATCGATTTTGTAGAATCGACTAAATTGATTAGATAAACCACTGAACCCTATATTATACTATACTTATAGTATATACTATACATTCATTGTTATTTAGGCAGGGAAAAGTTTGAAATAATCGTGTTGATATTGATTTGAAGTCGTATCGCCCAGCCCTAGCTTGCAGCCTCTGTGTGCGGTGCCCTTACGGGCTTCCCTCTGTATAGAGGAGACAGGTCTAACCTGCTCCTGCTCCTTGCCTGTGACGTGGCCATAGGCCCGTCAGCCTGTCAGCCCGTCAGTCAGTCACAGTGTCACAGCCAACTGCACTTCATCAGGGAGACAGATTGTCTGCGTATTGTGTAATAACCTCTCTCAAATGTCAAATGTCATTTTCTTTACGAACACCCCATTTAGTTCCTAGAACGCCAGCCTGTGGACATTGTAATGTATTAGGAGTTACATTTGGTTCCACTTGTCTGTTCTCTCAACCACATGAACCCCTAGGCCTAGAGTCACTGTTCTGGGGGAGAATGTTTTGCAAAAATAGCAGATCACTTGTTGTGAGCTTCTATATCCAGCTATTTTAGGTGTATTGTATTGTGTTTTTGTGTTTCCCAAACAGTGGGTCAGGACCCATGTTTGGGTCGTGGTCGTGGACACATTTTTATGGGTGAATGAGTAAATATCCCCTTTTTATAATTTTCTATATTTATAGAATATATTTTATTTAAAAAGATTCAAGACTTATTTTTTGAATAGAATAAAATAAATTCCATAAATGAGAGCTTGTAGATCTGCTATTTTCACTATTTGGGTCCCGACTCCCGAGCAAACATTTTTCTTTTTGGTTTTGAGCTAAAACATTTGAGAAGCACTGCTGTAGATGGAAATAGGAACGAACCCAGTATAGAGCACTGGGGGACACAGGTCAACAAAGTACAGCATATACTGTAGGGTTTAACCACTTAAACCCTATACTTGGTTAGGGCTCTATACTAGTGTCTCTTCTGTTTTCACTGTACATTAAATATCTTCGCTGAAAATAAGCTCACAATGCACGTATTGTGCTATTTTCTGCTGAAGTTTTCCCCACAATACGGATGCTGGGGGTTTAAGTGGTTAGGCGGTTCATTTAGTGTACATCTTGGCAGATGCCATTATATATTGATTGTACAGCGATTGTATTTTAAATCAGTTTTCCAGGAACACATACAAAAACACATGACAAATGTGCATTGCCTGCATTGACGCTAGCTTTTGGGGAGAGTTGCGTAAAGAGAAAAAAAAAGTCTATGCAAATGTTCATCAAATGGAGTAGATCAGCCACTGAATGTTAAGTATATTGTTTATTTTCACAAGTTACAAGAAGATTCCAAGATACAATTTAATCATTTACAGTCAACATAGAAAACAATTGCATGATTACAGTTTCCCATTTCCAGCCATCTCCAATTATCAAGTATGAAATTATCAGGTAACGACGACTAAATCAACAATGATTAAGATAATGGCAAATGTATTCAGATGACACACACAGAGGTATGGGAGTGCAACTGTGTGTGTGTGTGTGTGTGTGTGTGTGTGTGTGTGTGTGTGTGTGTGTGTGTGTGTGTGTGTGTGTGTGTGTGTGTGTGTGTGTGTGTGTGTGTGTGTGTGTGTGTGTTCTGTGTGGGCCTTTCAAATTTTGCACCACAAGACAAGTATTAAATCCTTAGCCAGTTACACGAGTACCGTCTGGATTAAGGTGGGTCTTCAAGTTCTCGTAGGCTGTGAACTTTGGCATACACACACACACACACACACACACACACACACACACACACACACACACACACACACACACACACACACACACACACACACACACACACACACACACACACACACACACTCCTCAGTGATTCAGCTTATATGCCAAGATGGTACGGACCACACGAAGTCAAGCAAGCCCTCCCACGCCATTTTACAACATGGTACAAGCCAGTTCCGTGAGTCATGTTTTGCTCTACTGTACATGATTGTCAAGGTCTGCTACTTGCGGTGCTTTGTGAGTCATGTGTCTGTCAATACAAACTGTCAAAACTACACAGCCATAACTGACAAGTATGTTAAGGTTAGGCCATGATGGACAACATCGTGGAGGGATGTTGGGCGCTGTAAATGCCAGAGGTCATTAACCACTTTCAACCTGGGAACCTACTTTGGGCATGGCATTACTGTATAACCGAAAATGTCCCAAAATGTCCAAACAGTCTGCATCACGACGTGTTGCAATCTTGTAGATTGGCTCTTTTGGTGTGTGACACCATTGTGCAATGAAATATAAAACAGGGCTTAAGTGGTTAAGTGTTGAAGCGGTTTGCCACTATCTGCTGTCCAACTGCAGATCTACTATTTTCTGCCTTTATTTATCTAGGGAAGCATGCAGTTCATAGATGCTCTTTTGCAGAAACATCATGCTTCACACTAGTTCTATCTAGTTGCTGTAAAATAACCAAGTCTAATAACATAGTCAGCAGAGCAAATTCAGAGGAACAGTT
This sequence comes from Gymnoscopelus braueri, assembly GCF_963280865.1. Classification (NCBI taxonomy): domain Eukaryota; kingdom Metazoa; phylum Chordata; class Actinopteri; order Myctophiformes; family Myctophidae; genus Gymnoscopelus; species Gymnoscopelus braueri. Next base: position 31,656,652 of record NC_137609.1, read on the forward strand.
CAAAGTTGCGGCGCCTCATTCGAAGAAACCACAGTGGTCGTTCTTGAGAGTATGAATTAATAATTATTGACCCAGGTTCCCCCATGTGGTCCAGACACTCTGGACCTGATGAGTCATCACCACCTGCTCCCACGCTCTTGGTTGCCCCATCATTGGCTCTACTGTATACAGTACAAGCCCATTATTTATTAAATTAATTAGACTTCCGTTCAATTCCATAGACATGTTTTATCTATTTCAGCAGCACCCTTATTTCCTTGTCTAGACAGTCACTAGACAGTAAATTAAAATACATTAAAACTCAAACTGGACACCATTTTTTTAAATTAGTTTTGTTCTCTGGTCTGTGTTGATTTGCCTCAAGGAGTCCAGTAACTAAACCAACGAAACCATCTCAGTAAATAAACTCCTGGGCTGGTGAACAATATCTGTTTGTTGTGGTGTTAAGTTTTGTTACATTTTGTTACACTAAATAAACTAAGGGAGAGGTTATTTTGTCAAAATGGTTAGGGATGACATCAGTAAGGTTTTGTCAGCCCCCACGCCCTCCCACACCGAACGGATTACCACTTGACAATTTAGGCCCAGTGTCATGGACACTGGAGGATTTTCAGATATCAAAACATTTGTTGTTAAATCTCAGGTGAATCACTGAACGTGGCAGCTTTAGGGACTACACGTTTGTTTTGGATTTTGATCTGTTTTGATCTGTGGAATCAGCATTTCTTCCTCTTTTGTATCCCCAGCTGCTGTTTTCTGCCTCTCGACCGGAACCAGAAACCACGCCAGACACATGTCACACATCACGCTCAGAGGCTCTAAAGGCTCTAAAGGCTCTTGTTAAAACTCCTTAAGGGGATAGCTCAACATTATTATTATTTTGGTTGGGAACCTGCGTTCATTTTTCTGTAATAGACACATTTGTCCTTGTGACCTCTGTTGGTATGTACTGTGGAAATAATATACCTGATTGTAATCAATCAAAAATAGGTTTATAGGTTTATAGCTGATCCTAGTTTTATTGTTAGCTTGCAACTATCCAGTGCTTCTTGATTTGAAGGGAACATGCTAATAATGTTAAAGCTGCAATCCTTATTTTGATGAATGACATTTTATTTTAACCAATCTGTAAGGTAGAGTGTGTTTTAATATAACATCTAATGTGGTCGGTGGTTGAGAAATTCAGACCCCGGTGTCGGGTAGGACACCTACTGGTTGACACGTAGTACTGCCTGAAGCTCATAAGCGCAATCTCTCCCCTGGCAATTCTCCCCTTGACAGAGCGTTAGAAGTTTAGGAGACCCACATTCAAATTCCGGGGAGGCATAAAAGTTACGAATTGCAGCTTTAAACAATCAATATTTATGGGAAACTGAATGACATCTGTGGACCAGATAGCAGTGGTATATCTCAACAAATGCATTTCCATGTTGTTAGACCTCTAGAGTTCTCGTCTTCAAACTAGTCCTCTCTGATAACTCAACGTTTAGAAGCATCGTTCGGCGTAAAAGAAAAAAGTTCAATTCCCTTTTAAATTGACTCATCCACAAGATAGCCTGTCATATTCCGCATCCACAATTTACCCATCGCAGAATAATGGTCTGTGTGTGTGTGTGTGTGTGTGTGTGTGTGTGTGTGTGTGTGTGTGTGTGTGTGTGTGTGTGTGTGTGTGTGTGTGTGTGTGTGTGTGTGTGTGTGTGTGTGTGTGTGTGTGTGTGGGGAAGGTGCCTTTAGGTGCCTCCGAGCTCTCTCCGTGCACCTACACCTCCGACTGATTAAAACAATTGAGGGGGAAGATGCAGGGCACTTGACCCAGACGGTGCATCGGTTCCAAATTGCTTTTGTTAGGTTAGTCCATAGCTCTGCTCTGCTCGGCCTGCCTATCTATCTATCCGTGTCTACAGGGATTTGTGATGCATATACATGAGAGCTGGAGGCCGGGAGGGGAGTCCGATATGGAGTTCTGGGGGGCCAATTTAGGTGCGACGGGAGAGGCGTGGAGGACACAGGAGGATGGAAAAGGGGCCGGGAGGCGCCCTAATAGAGCTGCCTGTTAACAAGCCCCCGTCTCTGGGCTTTAAGTCTGATGTCACCCGCCTCTTCTGCTTGCTACCTCCACCTCCTCTCCTTTGCACCACGCAACAATGTTCATTGTCTGGTCTGGCTGGCATAATTTCTCACGCTTGTCTTGTTTGGTTGCGCTAACTTGGCTTCTGCTACTTTGTCTTTCTTTGTGCCTCATTTGTGGAGTTGTGTGTGAGTTTGTGGGTGTACTGTATGTATGTACCCGAGTTCATTTGGGTCAATGTTGTTTTTTAACTCTCAGAGGATTTTTCTGTGTGTGCATGATGTGTGTGTGCATGTGTGTATACGTGCGAGCGTGTATACGTGCGAGCGTGTGTATGCTTTCTAGTATGTTTCTTTGTCGGACAGGTGCTTTGTTAAGTTGCTGCCAACATTTTTGGACTTGTCTCTTCTTCCCAAGGGGGCGAGGTTCTTTTTTATTTCTGTCACGCACCGTTTGTTTCTGAGTTTACACAAAAAAGCACCAGACAGGTCAAAGAGGGGAGATTACATCTCTTACGTTTTCTCCGCCTTTTAGACTTTTCTTGTACTTCTAGTGATCTAGACAGTCAACTGAGTTTGCAGAAGAGCAGTTCCTCATAGCGACGCCGAAGGCCTCACAAGTAGGTGAAAGAGCTTACCTTGTTTCAATGTCTATACACTGAAGGCCAAGACAAGGGTGTCAAAACAATACGTTATCTACTGTTGTACAGTGTAGGTCAGATGAACACACCATGGGGTAAATATTGGTACTAAAGTACCAGCTACTTTTTCTCATGGTGAGCTGTTTCTAATTTACAGTACACCTGTATGCTCCGCAGAGGATAAACCCATGTCCTGAACCCATTACATTTCTTTTAGTGCCACTGCCAACCTTAGGCCAACTTACACAAGAGATCTCAAAATCAGAAGGCTGGTGTGCCAGTAAACCCGCTGAGTGCATAATCCCTGGAGGATGAACCCTAACCATTTGAGAAAGCCCCATGTCCTTTCCTCTAGTGCCACTCTTAGGCCAAAAATGTCAACTCGACACACAAGATATCTCTATAGTTGTTTCTTTTATACCACCTCTAGTGAGGGCAGGGGGCTTTGATTATGGCAATGTTGGATAATTGTTTCAAACATTTGGTCCTGTCAGGTGTAATCAGCATGGCTACTAGAGGCAGCTAAAAGGGCTTTAAAATTCTGTGTCTTGTTGTCAAACAATGACCAGTAGACTGTAAAATGTCCATGCTTTGTAGAGCAATTCTCCCATGTCATTGCAAGCAATAATTTACTTCCTAAAAACTTAACTTACTCTTTTAACAGTGGGCTTAGACTTGCATGAAAACGGTTTTTAGATGTTCCTTAGCAGACTGATATATGAACTGCCTTGTTGAGTGCCTTTTTCTCTTCTTCCCACACTAAAGTAAACTGACATTCTTTGTGGCTCCTGGGGAGCAGACTTCCAGACTTAGTTCAGTGAAGCCCTCTATTTACCCTTGGTATTAGTTAAGCCTTCAGACTTAGCTACGTTCATACCAGACTACTGTCTACTACGTTCAGGCTTTAGCATGATCGTCCGTCTTAGAGAAACTCATATTTTACCTTCTCAGAGAAGGTCTGAATACGCATTGCTTTTGTGTGGTTTACATCATTAAGTCATTATTGAAAAGCATGTGGAATTCACAGTGGGAAGGAGTGAAATTGCTGGAATTAAAAACCAATTAAAGACATTATTTTTATTTTATTTTGATAAAGCCTCCTTTTTAAATCAAGAACCACATATTGGCATTTCCTACTCAGTGGTTTAGTATAATTTAGATGAAGTTCTACAAAAATATTCTAATCACATGTCAACAAGATACCTTGATACCAAGATATACGTAGCTCTTTTGTTTTAAACACCGACTTGCATCCTAATTTTCTATACTCCACTCACAACTGTGTCATCAGGAATCATAGCATCCAGACCATGAACCTTGCGTTTCAAATCCCGCTTCTTTCCCTAAGTCATACGGATGATGCTAAATAAGAAGTTAAGATGTTTGTGTTTAATAACCACACTTACATTTTGTACGGACTCCTATTTGTAGTTGTTTGGTCTTATGTATGTGTATGGTATGGTGTTGTGCTGTGTCTGGTTTGTGTTGCAGCAGAAGGTGTAGCTTGTGAATAATAATGTTTTAAATGTACTGTATGACAATACCTTGAACCACAAACCACATACATTTTTAACTCATTCTTCCAAATCAGATTTTTTTAGAGTAACTTGTTGGCAAAACAAATTATGATCAGGATGGTGTTCATGGTGTGATTGTATTCCCTGTTTCAATAATCTTGACCTGTCCCTTGTTGATTAGACTCTCGTTTACTTACCACCTGCCCTGTCAATGTCACACACAGACGGAACATGTAATCCCTGTCTCGCCAACCCAACTCCCTACCTCGGGCAAGACAAAAAGTTGCAGGCATGTCCATGGGGTTAGACATACAGTATGGTGCAAGAAGTAGCAGGTATGTACCTGAGGGTAGACATAAGGTGCAGGACTGCAGCTGAAAATGAAAAGATGTGATTTGGATTTCACAAGCTGATGGGTTTCAAATATTGTATGCCAAACTCAAGCCTACATTACTACAGTACACAGCCCAGTTCTAGCTCATCCAGCTGGCCATGTAGGCATAGTTAAACAGAGAAATCGTAGGCGTAGCTAAACAGAAAAATCCTTATTGTTAATCTAACACTTACACTCTGGACACAGGTCCATTTGATTCCATTTGTACATAAATTCAGAGTTGAATTAACACTGAAGATTCTACTGTGTATGTCCATTTCAAATGCAAAAAAACCCTTTGACCTCTCTAAAACCTGAGCCTGAACAGAGGCATAAATTGCATTGTCTACGTATTTGATCATTCAGAAGGTGCTCCGTCAGCCGAGGAGAAGGTTAAATCGAGAGCTTTTCTCCTTGTCAATCAAAATACCCTCAGACCCAACATCTCTGTCAAAAGCAACCCTTCTCGGCACACTCTCATTTTGACATCTGTGTTAAACAAGGCCTTTGACAAATCCCCCCAGCGTATGCTCAGATCACCTGGGGAAATCACGCCGTGTGTGTGTGTGTGTGTGTGTGTGTGTGTGTGTGTGTGTGTGTGTGTGTGTGTGTGTGTGTGTGTGTGTGCGTGTGTGTGTGTGTGTGTGTGTGTGTGTGTGTGTGTGTGTGTGTGTGTGTGTGTGTGTGTGTGTGTGTGTGTGTGTGTGTGTGTGTGTGTGTGTGCGCGCGTGTGCGTGTCTGTCTGTGTGAGTGAGTGAGATGCCACCACGCCTTGTGTGTGTGTGTACGTACGCGAGCATGCACATGCATGAGTGCTGGTAGCATACATCAGCGGGAGGAAGCTAATGTGTGCATGCATGCTTTCTCCTGGGGGGTAATTGACAGGGCATGGCTCCCTTGTTTATCCAGGTCCCATGGGGGGCAGTTAGACTGCATGCGCTGACATCCCTGGACCACCGCCACTCATAGAGAATGCATGAAGGAAGGAATACCTACATTCTAAGGGGCAGAGGGCAAATAAGGCTAAGGGAGGTATAAGTTGACACATATTTGGAATTACGCTTGGGTTGTGTTTGGCCGTATGCCTGTGAGATTAAACAACAGACCTTGAGAGTTGATGAGCAAGGAATTTAAATGTACGCTATACTGTCACACTCATTCCAAGGCACCCTGGATCTCTGGGGTGTGTGTACATTTGTGATTGACTGGTTGACTAGGGCAGTGGTTCTCAGCCTTTTCTCGGATCGGAGCCCATTCAAAATCTTGAATGTGTTCTCTCTGCCCACCCATCTGACCACTTACCCATCTGTTAAGTGGTCAGATGGGTGGGCAGCGTGCATTGTCAGAGCATGTTTATTTTAATGATCAATAAACTGATTAGTTCCACTGTTCCGGCTTGGATCAGTGGAACTAAGTAGTATACTTTAACATCGAATTTACCTGTATCAAAATGTAAACTCATTTATCAAGGTTTTAAAGAAAAAATACTGTGACTTTAAAAAATATATATTAATGTTATGTTATCAATAAAGTCCTAGTGTTTTAACACTTTTTTGGGGGCCCACTTGCAATAAACTCACGGCCCACTAGCGGGCCCTGGCCTACAGGTTGGGAATCGCTGGACCAGGGCAACCACAGAGTATTGTGGTGAGTTTAGGGGGCAGCAGTGGCTCAAGGCGGGGCATGGAAACGGAGCTTTCCTCATTTTTGATCCCCAGCTCATGGCTGTTTGTCGAAGTGTCCTTGAGCAAGACGCTGAACCCCTAAATGCTCCCGATGAGCAGGTTGGTGCCTCGCATTGTTTCCTAAGCTGTTGATGGGAGAATCTAATGCACTACGGAGAAAGGCCCTATAAAGGCACCATTTTTATAGTAGCTTTGCTAATAATGGTAGTAGTTGTAACAATGTAGAGATATATCAGACTAACATAAGCTGCTTTCTCATTTGAACACTGGAAAATGTCTGGGGAATCAGGTCGGGACATACAGTACAATACACTGTACAATTCTGTCCTTTGTTTCAATGTATGAATGTGTATGTTATGGAGATTTGTTTAAAAAAAAAGAATATATTCTTTTATGAATTGTGTGTAGTATTTCTAAATGTAGTGTGTACTGTTATTTTCTATTATGAATACATAAATTAGTAAATAAATACATATTTTGTAATGAATGAATTGTGTCTTACGGTAATGTGGTAAATGGTACATTTGGTAAATTACATGGTAAATGTAATTCTAATTAATTAATTAATTCTGCAGTGACATGGTGTTTTGAAATGAATTAGTCTCATTAGTAATTCTCCTTGACCTATTGTACTATGTTGACACTTTCGCTATTCACCGAAACAAAGGCGGTTTGAACCCCACCTTTTGCGTGAAATCCACTTTTTTGCAATACAATAGTACAGTATGTCTGCAAGAGTTTGTTTCGGTGAGTAGCGGAAAATTAAGTGTCAGCAGAGTAAAACAGGTCAATGGGGAAAATACATGGTTAGTGACAGAGAGCTCTAACGCTCTGGACCAAAGCTAAGGGGAAGGGCTGTCATTACATCATTATTATGCAATCAGGAGTTTACAGGCCGTATGGAGAGCAAACCTTGGACAGTGAACACTGTGAAGTGTGAACAGTAGTGCGGCATGTTGTCATCACTAGGACAAACATTACAATGTAATTCACAGTCCAGATGTAGCATGCATGGACCAACAGGGGCGGACTGGAGACAGAATCCTGGGAATGTAAATTGTAGTGCCCTCATATTTGTTATTTATATCTATATAAATATGATAAAGCCAAAGCAAATCAACCAGTTGATCATGCAGTCAGTCTATCACATATATAAAACTAAAGGCCCCCAGACCAGGACCAGACTCCTGTGGTCTGTTTTGCAAACTATACAGTACTGTACTGCTTGTATCAGTGTTACACCAACATTGGTGACCTATCTGTGACTCCAGCGGTTGCTGTTTTACTACAACACCATCAGAAGTACCAGGACAACTCAATATAATTGTGTAAATGTGTTGTGGTGCGTTGGGTCTCGAGCTCTGTCAACAAATGCAAAGGTTTCCACTTTCCAGTTTGATTCCCGCACCTCCAATGTTTATATGCTGGAACACTTGGTGTGTACTGGTCAAAGTTAATCTCTTCCTGGGGGTTCGAATCCACTGCGGTGCATCGGGCTTTGTCGAGTGTCTATACGAACACAATTGGCCCGTGTTAGGGGGCGGGAAGCCGGGCGGGGAGGTTGATATTTGTCACTGTACATACTCCTCCCGACTGGGGAAGCGCCATATCAGCAGGGAGTGTTGGCTGGGAGGAGTAGGACGGAGGCTCTACGTTCTCCCGGTGGGGGCTCCTCACTGGCAGGTGAGTCAGTAGGATACAACAGCAGTGACAATACACAAATGTGTGTGGGGAGGAATCTATTGGCATAAAGACTACATTTGGGAGAAAAAGGGGTAAACAAAATCTCTGTATACAAAAAAAGACAAAAAACAAAAGTCAATCTCATAACTCCAAAGCATCTTTTGAAGGCTAACGTCCAGAAGAACGCTTGAAGCAAGAGTGTGAAGGTACTGTAGGTTAGTGGTGACGTCACTTAATGGCAACCTCACCACCGTGCCAACCTGGTGGATCACAAACCCATATGTCCAGGGTGTGTAACTAACAGTTCCTACTTCCTATATTCATTGGGACACTTTGGTATTGGTTTGGGTCGTGCAGTTACCTTGTCAGATACTGTAGTATACAGTACACACTGTGCATGTACAGTACATTGCATATAAGTTGATTCATGTTTTATTTATAATGATCTTATCGGTATTATTACAATGCCTCTCATGGCATAATTTAAAAAATAAACAAATTCATTAACCAATTTTCAGTGCCGAAGAATTATGCATTATACTATATTGTTATTATGGTTGCTTATATCTAACCTTTATATTTTACCATCACTTATAATATTTATATAATACATTATGATATTTAGTAGCTTGTAAGAGCCGAGATGTCTCCACTAGGCCTGATAGCTATTGTTTGTGTTACAGCCTATCTTGTTATGGTTCAGCTTGTCCTTGAAGCAGCTACAGTATAACTATGGTCTAAGCCCTGTGTGGCTTGGCAGAACTAACGTACCACCGACCTAAGCACATACAGTATGACACCTTCACATGTGTTTCCTGTTCAAATCTGACTATATTGTATATCGGTGTCGCGCAGCGAATAGTGGCTCTACAAGCTCCCAACGCGTCTCATTGCAACACGTTGTTGCACTGTGTACTTGTATGCGCTATTTTCTGTGCACATCACCATTGTGCGGTGCAATATTCAGGTTTAAATGCAAAAAGTGACCCAAATGGACCTGAAATTCTCCGTGTTCATTTAGTGTGTAGCAGGTCCATTTGGGTGAATTTGTACACTCAGTTTAATTACTGTACCATTGGGGATTTTACTGTGCACCTACAGTACATCCCCTCCCGCCCAGTCAGTTTGACAAGAACCAACCTGTGGTGGTGCTTACCTATAGGGTAGGGTCTGCTCCGTCAGCCAGTATTAACAAACACTGTCTCTCATCCAGAACATCAAACAGGGCAGGGCTGTCAGCACCAAACAGGGGAGAGGTTAGGCAAGCAGTAGGGTGCGGGAAAAAACTCGATTCACATACAAATCTTCTACAACTCTAAATTGAAAGATTAGAGCCAACATCAGAATACATTTTTTTATTCGATTTTCTTGTGGTTATTTTCTTCTTCATTTGACAGTGAGTATAGAGAAATTAATGGCAGGAGTGAGTCTGTTATGCAGCAAAAAGTTTCTGGTCAGATTTGAACCCTGGCCGGCTGCAAAAGACTGCAGCCTGTAATTCACTAGTATGGGCTCAGCCTATAATTGATCGTTAATTTGATATTCTTCATGCTATGAGTGTACAGTGGTGTTTTCTCAAACTTAATTCAACTAATCAAAGAGGAGCTGTGGTCATAATACACAAGGTTGGGGAAGCTACTTTGAAAGCGTAGCTTGTAAAGCTACAACTACACCAAGGCAGTAGTTCGAACAAACTAAATTTTTACCCTTGGGAGAAATGTAGTTTGTATAACTACAGCTACATAGCAAAAGTAGTTCAATTACCCCCCATAGTACTGACCAGGATATTGACTAAGATACTGACACCATGATACTGACATATAGCATCACAAATAATCAAATATTAGGATTGTCTGACAATTCATGGGTTATGCAAACATGTAGTTATCACAAAAGTAAACTATTTGTAATGCATAAGGAAATGTTCCTGAGGCTTCATTCACTAGTTGAGGCGAGGTGATATGAAGTCTGTCTTAAGACCCGCCCTACTCTGCTTCTCATTTGTAGAAGTGACATCTCACATTGTGTTTTTTGTATCAAGTATCTTGATACAAATTACATATTTATTTTCCCGCCATGGCCAAATACATATCACAAAATACAAAAAAGTATTTCAAATACATGTATTTAAAATACTGCCCATCTCTGACTACCAGTGCCTCAGAGGTTTACTGTAGGAAATGGTGTGTGTGTGTAACCTATACAATGACTTGTTCATACACACACAAACACACACATGCACACGCACAGCATTAGACCTCCCACGGTTTTCTCTTGCCCAGCATTTACACAGCACAGCATACAGTAAACATAACCATCTAAGAAACACAGCAAGGAAACACACATCAGGAATGCGAGCAGATGTGCAAAAACCTCACCTGACCCAGTGAGAGAGGAAGAGAGTGGCACATTGTCAGCCTTACATCAGACAACGTCTGAATCTCACGCTCGACTGGACACTAGATTTGCTAAGATTACACAGAGTTACCAGGTAGTTGTGTCAAACACGGAGCGGTGTGAGTGATGTTAACCAGGCGTAAGGGATCACACAAGAGGTGTTTATTTTCTCTGTCAGAAGCTTGGCAGCTCACACCTGAGTCTTTGTATCTCCTTTGACTCCTCAAGCAGAACTCACACTTGTCAGGCAGCTGTAATGAATTGATAGTGATCTGACTGGCAGAGCACGGGGTTGAAACAACTATCGCAGGATGACTGAGTCATTGTTCTATCGAGGTTGCGGTAGTCAATTTAGAGGTTGGCATGATTGTCAATGCTTTAATTGTTCTTTTTCTTGGAACTTAGACTGTTTTCATTTGTATTCTTTGTGTGCTCTATAAAAAAATAATCCCCTGCCTTAAACCCGAGCTCGTCTTTTTTTTTTAAATGAGCCTGTCCTTTTACCTTGAAAATTACTTCAAACTGTATCTAATTATACACAAAATAAACATGACAAAATAAACATGACAAAATAACTCTAACCCCATCCTATCTTGATCGTTTGAAAATCTTATTTTATTGGATCTTCGTTTATGATTAGTGGATTACTAACATTTTCAGGGAGTACCAGAGAATGTTTTTGCAAAGTTAAGACAGAAGTTGAGCTGCATGAACCCAAGAGGATGGCCCCCTTCTAATTTAGGTGAACCATTGGCATTTCCTTCAAATCGTTCTAACGGACCTCGAGTAGCGGCGCTGTGTCAAAAGTGGGCGTGAATTTGTAGGCCTTCCGCTTCCGGCCGTGTCTCTATAGCCATCACCCTTAGGCCAAACTTTGTAACAGTTGCTGGCAGTTAAGACGGCGTGCCAGTCAATTTCAGTCTGACAAAAAAAAAAAAGTTTTTGTTTACAACCAGCAACATCTCAAATTTTAATTGGCGGATAGCCATGAAACTTGAGTGCATTCATGCTCCCTAGAGGAAGAATCTTAATCCATTCAATCCGGGAACGTCATTTTAGATTGGTAATTTTGGGTGGTCCTTGACATGAAAAATATTGAGAACCACTGATATATAGCAACCTAAGTTTTTTTCCCCAAAAAAAAAGACATTTGTAGAATCCCCAGAAGCAAAGATTTGAGTTAAAAATGTTTGCTTTAAAAAATATATATATATTCAAAGATTTGCACAAAATTCTCACGATTTAAAAAAAATTACGCAGTATGCGTTCCAGAATTGAATGGGTTAACAGCATGACCTCATGACCTTTCCTCTACCATGCACCCTCAAGGTATCTCATAATTAATGGGTAGACTGCAGGATGAACCCTCCTGACTTTGGTGACCCAATGACCTTTCCTCTATAGCACCACCCTTTGGTCAACAAGATGGTAGCATAGCCTCACAGGTAGCCATGGTATGAACCAGGGTTTATACATTTTTTGTCAATTACTTCAAACATCTTACTTGGTCAGCACCGTACCCTGGTCTCCTCACCATCATTCAACGGCTAATAACGAGAACGTTGTTGTGTCTCGATCTTCACCACTTTAACCCATTAAGACCTGAGATACGATTCCACAAATGTCATCTAAATCCTAACAGTTTATGTTATGTTGCTATAATATCAGTGGTGTATTTGTATTTGGCCGCGGACCCCCATCTGAAAATATTTAGTTCCAGGGACCCCCAGAAGCAAAGATTTTAGTACAAAATATATATATTCAAAGATATATATCAAGATTTCTTTTTTGTGCAGATATACAAGCGCATAGTGCGGCACAGAGAGCACAGAGCGCGCTATGAGCTTGTAGATCTGCTACTTTTTTTAATATACAAAGAATAAAATAATGGTTTAAGTGGTTACACAGATGCGTTCCCGGTTCTAATGGGTTAACCCGGTCATCTCTATTTTGGACGTGTCGGGCGGCAGTGGCTCAGGTGGAATAGCGGCCGCTTGGGAATCAGAAGGTTCCCGGTTCAATCCCCGGCTCCCCAGGGGTGAACAAGACACTGAACCCCTACCTGCTCCCGATGAGCATGCAGCTTGGTGGCCTTGCATGGTTTCCTCCGCTGTCAGTGTGTGAATTAATAAAGGTGTTATTATACACCACCATTTAGGTGTTCCCAGCAGAGAGTTTCTTGTTTTTGATGTGGGGAAAATAGGACTCCCATTTGCAACATTTTGTCTTTCATGAGGTGGTGTAATATTCCTTTTCACTCACATGCAGGATTCAATTCACACACCTTTGCTATATGGCTCTGGTTTGCTACCTACACAGATTTATTTCATTTGCAGTCAACCACACCCAAACAATTATCACCCAGTTTGTTTGATTTGGAAGCTATATTTATTTGCTTTTAACTTACATTACATTGCTTATATGAAGCGCACACATGTTAACACTTTAGGATTACACAGACAATTGTTTGTTTGTTATATTAATGATTTGTTTCTTTATCTTTGAGTTACCGTGGTTGTTGAGAGGTCCCTTCCTGTTGGAGCAAAGGGCGTGGCTGGCCATCCAAGCCACTATACGGTATGTTCCCTCATGAGAGTCTCTGGATCATCGGCAAATTGCCTATACCCTCAACACCCCCACCCTGTATATCCCAACACCACATATTAATAATAATACAAGGATGTGAATGTAAATTGACTTTTTAATTAGTCATCGCTCATAATAGAAAATGTAATAAACATGTACAATGTACAAAACACATAACACACTTGTGAAGTGCAAACATTAGCCAAACACACAAATTGATTGAAGGCAAAGAATGCGTAACAATATCAAGTAAAACAAAAAAACAGTCCAAAACTCACAGTCCAAACTAAGAGTTTATCTTCTGTTTGGATATCACAATCCAAACAGTTCAGCCCAAACTCCATAGAGTTTCTCTTAGAGAGATTTATCCCACACGTAAGGTTCTCAGCATCAGTACCCATATTGCAGATTGGCATGTCAATGAACTTGGTGGAGACTTGAAGAGGTTGGTCATCATAATAGACTAAAATGACAAATTCGTTATTTGTTTTGATGTAGTTTGGTTCATCTCAAAGCAGCGCAAAGGGCTGGGTGTGGCATATCTTCGTGACATCATCCAAGAGGGAGAGGGATAGTGAGAGGTGGAGGGAGAGGGGTAAGGTGGAGGGAGGGATAGGAAGTGATGGAGAGGGAGAAGGAGGATGAGTGGGAGAGGGAGAGAGATAGCATATTTCACCGATGCAATATGTTCGTACCGGAACCCTGCTGGGCAAGTTGATATATATAATATACGTATGATATATACGTGTATTATTATATCAAAAAGTCTTACTTTGCAATATTGTTAAAATAATTTAATCAAAACAATTAAGAAAAGAAAAAATAAAGTCATACTGTGCTGCTCGATGTCATCCAAACGAGTGTCATCAAGAATATGAAAAAGAGTCTTATACTATGTTTTCAAGGAAAAGTCATGTTTAACTATATGTATAAGCTCGCAGCGCGGCAGGAAGTGATGCTGTGATCTGCTATTTTTGAATAGCCAACACTAAAATCTAAAATGACACAGATGCTTTCCCGGTTTTAACAACTTTTTTTTTTTAAAAGACAGTATAATTATGGTGTGACCTCCCTGTCTAATCTTTGGCAAGCAATAGCAAGTCAGTCATGAAAAAACACACGCACGAAAATGTCCTCGTTCACCGTCATACTGTATTATCGTCTTATTTCTCTCACATGGTGGGGTCGTATAACGGTGTATTGGTACTGTATCAGATGGGGTACTACAGATGGACTGTTTCTTTTACGTTCATTCACTGTGTGCAGTTGCTTACTTCTCTCTTACTGGAAGAAGCCCATTAATTAGCATTTTGACACACTTTAATCAGTCTTTTCAAAATATCCAACAAGCCCATTAATTAGCATTTCGATACACTTAAATCAGTCTCTTCGAAAATCTAACTCAAGAAGCCTATTAATTCGCACTTTGACACGCGTAAACCAGCCTTTTCAAACGTCTAACTGAACCCATATGTGCGCTCACCATACCATATCACACACTATATGAATCATTCAATTTGACCAAAATTCCACACAAGACCTTTTAACTCCAGGGTCACCAATGGCTTAAACCATTTAGACCGGGAACCCCTGTACGAAACTATACCTTTCAATCTGGGAACCCGTTTTGGGGTAGTTGTTGCTAACAGTATATAGCGACATCATTTTTTTGTATTTTCAGAAAACGCCTGGTCAGGATTTAGAAGGTGTTTTTAGTATCGGCCTCAGGTCTAAATGGGTTAAAGTGGTATCTTTGCGGTAGCTCAATGCTAGTTTCCAAATGCACTCAGGGATGACTTAGAATCTTCTCGTGCACAAGAATAATATGGAACATGTGAAATGCCCCGGCTGATACTGTGCATACGATGTAAAGAGCAACACATTTTCAGTCAGTGTGTATGTAAAATGTTACCGTATTTGTTGTTGACATTCCTCTGCACTGTCAACCAAGACAAATTCATAGTCAAATTCAAACACTTTTTGCACCAGAAAAAACACCTGTGAAATAGGGTCTGGTCTCACTACACAATAAAATCCTCAATGTTAATTTATCCATTTGTTACTACAAATGTGACCAATTGGACCCTTATGGGTCCATGTGGTCAAATGGCCCTAATATGGGTCCATGTGGTTAGATTTGTTCACTCTGAGAGTTAAATTAACAGCGAAGATTTTCCTATGTTGCTGGCGATGGGGTGTGGTCTTGCCTGGTTTCAAGTTAGCGGGGACACGCCACTGTCTGGGTATGGTGCTTTACGGGTGGCCTTTTCCTGGGGTAAACAAAGGCATAATCTCCCCCGGGTCTGCGTATCATTAATCTTCATCATTTGATTGTACGCTGTGTCAGTGTAATGACAAACGCGGCACAGTGCTTTGACTGAAGGCACAGGCTGCCAAGCCCTAAAGGTGTGGCGATGTGCTACGCTCACCTCCGCCTCAGCTGACACTCTGGTTAGCTTCTTCAGTGGCTGGTTGGGAGGGTGACATGTCTTAAATGTCCGGTTGGCAGGTTTCTTTATCATATATTCTTTTATTATATTATTATTTTTAACCGGGCAAGTCATTACGAACAAATACTGTTTTACATGGTGGCCTTGGGAAAGGTCTTGAGGGAGCATGGGGTAGGGGGGTTATTGGGGTACTGCTAAAGAAATGTAATTAATGTTAAAAAGCAGATACAAATTAACAATAGATAACAAACAGGTATTGCAGCAATAAGAAATGAGTAGCATAAACACACTGTATTATAAACAGCAGCAACAAGCAGAAACATTAATAAATACATAAAAATTAGCAAGGGTCAACCAAGTGTCTGATAGACAGCAACATTTCTCCGACATGATGTCTTAAATAGAGCTTTAACCACTTAAATGGTCCTCAGGACTCTATGCTAGTATCCTTTCTGTTTTCTGTTATTGTGTTTTAATGAAAATAGCCAATCAACAAGCTCACAACGCGTCGCAGCGACACGTTGTATTGATTGATTGATTGAATACTGTATTAACAGTTTGCAAAGACAAGCACAGGGAAGTACAGTTCAATACAAGGTCTGTTAAGAGGATTTTAAACCCAAGAAAGCGCTATGGCTTGTTTCCATTGGGGTCCTTTGGACTCAATTCATCGAAACATTTAATGACAGACAAATGTACGATATTATGCAAAAACATCATATAAACGAGTTGAAAATATATGTACAGTAAACAGTTCGGGGGGGTACTAGGCTTTGACTTTTTACAGCGGCCAGTTCCGAATTGCAGCCACCTGTAAGTGCTCTTTTAGAGCGGTTTTGAAGGAGAGTAAGGATTCACATGTTTTATGACTGTTGGTAGGGCATTCCATTTTTTTGTGGCATAGCAGTAGAACGAATTTAATCCCTTGTTAGAGCCAAACCTGGGTTGAATATGATTTGTGGAGCTCCCTCTGGTGTTGTGATTGTGGACGTCATTGACGTTTTTGACTGGTACATGGGTGTCTCTTTGTGGTGTAGTGTATCTTGTAGAGCAGGCCCATTGCAACCTTGTAAGCTTGTCGATCTGCTATTTTCTGCGAAAACATTCCCCTCAATATGGATGCTGGGGTTAAAGTGGTTAAAAGCTGACTCAGAGATAAAATGGTCCCGTTTTAAAGACTGCAAGTCATGCAGTCTCTGGCCGCAGCACACCCAAATGACGACAAACCAAATACGGTAATTTGTTTTTGGAACTTTCAAAAGAACATGGTGAGCAGAACGGGTGTTGTAAGCCTAGTTCAGACCAAAGATTAGTTTTTAAATATATTTTTTGGGGCTTTTATGCCTTTATAGATAGGACAGTAGACTGCCAGGAAATGGGGAAAGAGATGGGGAGTGACACGCAGCAAAGGTCGTCGGGGTCGGGATTCGAATCTGCGACACGCTGTCAGGCTGGCATTGCAGCCGCCACGCTGCGGCCCAGGCCCAGACCAAAGATTTGGGATGAGACTAAACTATTTGAAGCTCAATTTATACATTGTCTCTACAACTGTGTCGCTTGCTGAAAATAGCAGGTCTACCGGCTCACAACGCATCACGAATGTACCACGTTGTGAGCTCGTAGGTCTGCTATTTTCAGCACGTGAGACCATTGCGCGGTGGAGCATACATTCAAGCGTTAAGGCGGTTACACACCGGCGAATATGCGAATATACGCAAAATTCGGACTCGTTCCGAATAATTAAAAGGCGCTTTTTTCGCTCCGCGAAACTGGTGTGGAAGCTTGCATTGACTTTATAAGGTTTTTTAAAAAAAACATATTCGCATGAAAAAAATCGCCCCGG
Source organism: Gymnoscopelus braueri (assembly GCF_963280865.1). Lineage (NCBI taxonomy): Eukaryota > Metazoa > Chordata > Actinopteri > Myctophiformes > Myctophidae > Gymnoscopelus > Gymnoscopelus braueri. The sequence continues at coordinate 31,673,894 of NC_137609.1, forward strand.
TGTGTAAGGACCTTTAGAATGTTGAAGGAGAAAAATCGCAGTGGTCTGAATTGCCCTGAGTACAGCACATGTGGTAATGGTATGCAACAAATGAAAAAGGTGGGGGTTGACTGTCATCAGTGCCAGGTTGACAGTTGGTGTGGCTGGTTGCTTTGTTTGACTCAGACTGACTGGTTATATGCCTGGCCGACAGGTTATTCCCTTACAGAGATAGAGTGATTTTCAAAATATACAAGAAGTCGCCCCTAAAACATACTAGCATCCTGGGTGGTTAGCGGTTGAGCAGAGACTTCCCAGCATGACTTGGGGCGTGCCTATATGTGTTATTCTTCTATTGTGTCATTTGTTTTTACTATGGGAATGCACTGATGGGAGATGTGTGTCCACTATGATTAATGTTATTGGTTTATGTTCATGTAATCATTTATTTGATGTGTTTTGGGGTTGGATCATGAGCTTTGTTGTAGGTGGTAACCCCCCAACCCCCTTTCTGTCGTTGTAGGGACTTGGTTTTGCTGTTTATGTGCTTGACAGCCACGATAAAAAATATAGAGTATTCCTATTGAGAAGTTGCTAGCGTGCTTCATTTCCATCGCTCATTACAATATTTTGCGGTATGGGTACGGACTGGCTGTTTGACTGCTGGTCAGGTTGATAGATTGGTTGGGTGATTGCTGATTGTTGTCTGGCTGTTTGGCTGGCTGATTGTTTTGACTGGTTGACTGTTTTGATTGGGCCGCGTTGCAGCGTGGCCGTGTGACTGGCCCGTCTGTCAGGCCGTCTGGAGTTGGATGCATGACGGCTTCGCCACAGACAACAAAACACACAAGCGCCATCAGCGCAGCCACCCGAGCATGAGAGTTTAAAGAATGCACTGCAAGCTGCTAGTTGTTCTGATGCTTTAAACAACATCTGGTTCACGCAGATGCAGCGAAAACAAAACCCTGAGCCGGCAGGACAAAATGATACACTAACTTAGTAATTTGTGTAAAAGTGCAGTAAGGTCAACATACACAAGACACTGGCAGGGGATCGGAATATATGGTTTACGATCCTATGGTCGATTGGTTGGAGGGTGGCTTGGTTTGTTTCGTTTTCCCATCCTGGAGACAGACACACACACAGAGAGAGAGAGAGAGAGAGAGAGAGAGAGAGAGAGAGAGAGAGAGAGAGAGAGAGAGAGAGAGAGAGAGAGAGAGAGAGAGAGAGAGAGAGAGAGAGAGAGAGAGAGAGAGAGAGAGATAGATATGAAGAAGCACAGAGAGGCAGAAGATGTTTAGAGATGTCTAATCCTCAGGTCTGTGATGGTCTGTGACATACAGACCATAGATAGAGAACCCTGCCCTGCTGTTTGTCTCAGGCTAACACATAATGATGTATGGCAGGAACACACATCCAGAGAGAAGGGCGGAGTTGGGATGACAGTGGTGGACAAAGTACTCAACCCCATGAGTCAAAAGTATCTAGATCAAATATTACTCAACTACAAGTGAAAGTTGTTACTGTAAGTCAAATTTGTACTCGATTTTTAAAGTACTTTTTTAAAAGCAATGCATTTTCCAAAAAGATTCAAAGATTTTTTCAGACATTTTCTAAAAACTATAATAATAGTGAAAATGGCAGATCTACAAGAAAATAGCAGAACTTGTTTTCCCTATAATTGAAATAGGGCTTAAGTCGTTAATTCATAATACTTTTCCCTTCCTAGAAATGTAGTGGAGTCAAAGCACAATATTTGTCTTTAATATGTAGTGGTAATGAAAGCCATATAAAAAAATCAAATTCTAAAGTAAAGTGCAGATAAATGTACTCAAGTAATAGAACTCAAATGTACTTTGTTATTTCCAATACTGGTGTCAGAGAGAATGGAGGAAGGTGAGAGAGAGAGGGAGATAAAAAAGAGAAAAAGAACGAAAACCTCTATGGCTTGTTTGATAGAGTACAAATACGAGCGTGCGCACACGCGTGTGCATCTGTCGTCAGAGGTTATCTGTCGTAACATCGTGTTTGTTTGAAGCGTTGTATAGCTTCACCATGTTTATTTACACATTTTGGAACCAGCAAAACAGTAAAGCACATTCTTTCCCATTCCTATTTGTGGAGGCCGCATGCCTTGTGGTTCTTGTTAACTCGATTAATCTCTGACGTGGAAGTTCAGAGGTTTATCCCGCCGGGACGCTTTAGCTGTCTGAGAGGCCTTCAGACTACAGGGGAGGAGATATGGGTTAGACAGCAAAAAAAGACAAAGATATTCACAAATCAGTTATGACTAAGACTCCTTCCCTGTAAGCCTGACTTTCATGGATCAGTAGCAGCCTCTTTGCTTGATCCAACATCAGTCATGAGCTTCATGGGTGGGTTGCTGTCAATCGCCACCGTCTAGCTGTAGGTGTATCCAGTGAGTACAACTGGAAAGCAATAATGTCATTATGGGATTAATGGGGTAAACATTTGGTTGTTATCAAGCGACGTTTGATAGTACCTTGACATAGTGAAAATGTATGGCATGTGTACACTGTACAGTATAGGGAAGTCGTGTATTCTTCAGAATGAAAGGTGTGTCAGTGCAACTGCTTACAAAGTAATGCGCTTATAGTAAACAGGACTAACGCGTCTTGGTTACAAATGAAAGTAGAAAGAAGAATCTTTTATAACACACAAACCCTTTGCCCTGCTGCTGCTATTACCCGGATGTTTTTTTCAATGTTAAAATATGCACTTTAATAAGACGCACTTCACTAAATTGATAAACTATGAACTCTAATGTACTATGTTGTTTAGGTACATAGCACTTAATTTAATATGGTTTTTAAATGTATTGACTGCACAATTCTTAGAGTCTATTTTTTATGTATATTTGTTACTACACTGTTTTGTTATTGTTATATTGTTATGTTGAGAGGACCACAGTGGAAATAAGTGCTTGGGCTTTATTGTGTTTTTATCCTGGTTGATGCTATGACTGTTTGTCAGGAAAGTGCTACTGTATGTAATATCACACAAAAACAAAACAATCAATCAATCAATCAATTTGACAGTCATGAGAATAATGTTTTTCCATGTGCTTTATTTCTCAGCATTGTTGAATCCTTACCTGCAATCATCCCAATTTGGATTAGTTATAATATAATTGATACAATATAATGAGAGGTAAATGAGAGGTGGACAATCATGTCTTTTGGGCCCTCTAAGTGGATCATGTAGACTATCTAAAAATCCCAATAATGTCTTGATGTGCACACAACTTGTATCCACAGATAGTCAACATTTGTTTTGACTTCATTATTAATATTACATGATGATGACTTGCTGTGTCATTATCCTGATTAGCAGGTAAGCGGTGGATGGCAATGACAGAGATATCTCCAGTCTTGGAAAATACAAAGTAGATCACATGCCGGAAAAGGTTGCCCTCCCCTCAATTATAGCACATACAAAGACCGCCGACTTTGGCATGATTCCTGAAAGAGGACCTTATGTACTTTATCATAACTCAGTTGTTTGTGCATCTTGTTCAATCAAAACTGCACCCTCATACCTGCCATTGTGTCATGTTTTGTGTGTGTCGGTGAACACGCCAGTCATCTATTAATCTTACTATTCTCATTCAAAGTGTTTGTTCAGACAGAACACAGGATGAAGGTGTGTGTAGTCTGGCTTTTATTTCCTGTCCTATTGTGGGATTTCAAAACGTGATATGGTGGGAACGCATGTAAATGGTGTGTTGGCTCTTCACAGGGCCTCTCTTTTCTGTCTGTCTTTTCTTGTCCGTGTGTCTGTCTGTCTGTCTGTCTGTCTGTCTGTCTGTCTGTCTGTCTGTCTGTCTGTCTGTCTATTTGTACCGCAGTGTGGGTTCTCACACTGAGTGATAAACTTGTTCCTGCTTGCAACCTGTCTGTCTGCGAGTCTCACATATTGTATGTGTGGGGTGGGTGTCTTGGTTGCGCATGGGGATGTACGTCTACGAACACCTGTCAGCATGTTGTCCACCATGTTGCTGGTGCATGGTGTGTGTGTGTGTGTGTGTGTGTGTGTGTGTGTGTGTGTGTGTGTGTGTGTGTGTGTGTGTGTGTGTGTGTGTGTGTGTGTGTGTGTGTGTGTGTGTGTGTGTGTCTAGTATAAAGCCTCAATCAAATATAAATCCAGCATGAAAGCAAAGGATGCCCTTCCCTCTGTTTTAATTATAGCTTTGGTTGGTGATAGACTCAGGAAATACAGATGGTAATGTAGCGTACAGCGCTACAGGAGCAGTTGTGCTTATTTTATCAGCAGACGATGCCAATTCTTCTCAGGGAGTGGAATCTCATGTTTTATATTAGACCATTACACCGTGTCTATCCTTGGACGTGGATAGGCGTTATAACACAGTTTGTATGAATAGGTTTTGTAGACATACTGTGTAACAGGCAAAAGTGCAAAAGTGCAGATAACATTCCAAGGTTGCCACTGATTTGAAAACTTCAGTTGGAAAATAAAGTTTTTTCTAACTGATTTCTACTTTAGATGTAGAGTATTCACAACAATAGGCAGTGGGGTTTTAAAGCTTACTGTAAGTCGTTCTGGATAAAGAGCGTTTGCTAAATGCCTAAATTGTAATTATGAATTGTAAAGCAATTCCATACATACAGTATACATATATACAGGAGCATCAGCCTCCAATAAATAAACAGAGATTAACTTTTCTATGTTCTGAAATTTTCACCCGTGGATACAAGACCTTCATAATATCATAACAGCATAAAGCAGTGCCCCATATCTCGTATCAATGGTCCGTATCTCAGAGACTGGATTTTTTTTTATAGATTACATTGACCTGTAATCAAAGCTACCGATGAGTCTTTTGAAATATAATTTTATATTGACAACATGGACACAGTCTGGAGGATATTGTTTCTTGTAAATAATACATGGACACAGTCTGGAGGATATTGTTTCTTGTAAATAATACATAAAGATCTGGTGCAATCATAAAGCTAGAACAAATTCAACCTGGTGTCCCTATTTTGGGCATGTCATTAGAGGTGATATTATTATTTTAATCTAAACAATTGTTCAAAATAAAAAATAAGTGAAACCCTAAAAGTGAAAGCCTACAAGCTCACAATCTACAAGCTATAGCGATGCGACACGTTGTGTAATTAATGTAATGTAAAATTATTATTATCAACAATATAATAGTATAATACAGTATAATAACAGCTGCCGAGACCAGGTAATCTATGGACACACCTCACGGATCAACCATGCCTTCATTCTGTGTTGTGGGAGAAGATGAGTGACAGCGAGAGAGGAGAGAGGAGAGGAGGAGGAGAGGAGAGAGAGAGAGAGAGAGAGAGAGAGAGAGAGAGAGAGAGAGAGAGAGAGAAGAGAGAGAGAGAGAGAGAGAGAGAGAGAGAGAGAGAGAGAGAGACAAAAAGAAAGTTGACGACTTCATCGTTTCATCCAACGGGGTGAGAGGGTTGGGAGGAGGAGGGGGAGGGGGATGGGTTTTGCGGGGGTGGTGTCTACGGTAACCATGGTATCCGTTGTCGAAGGGGGAGTAGGGAAGCAGACAGGTTAATCCTCTCCCGGCAACCAATTACAGACTTTTGTCTGCCCCCCCCCCCCCAGTCACCCTGACTCACCCTTAAGCCTCATTTATACTCAGTAGTAGTAGACAGACAGTGTCACTTGCCAAAGAGATCAGATCTACAAGCTCCCAATGCGTTAAGTGGGATAAAGGATAGGTGGGCACTAGGGACATCTGGGCACCTCGATGTAAAATTGGCTATTTTGTACAAAATATTAAGCAATAAAATATTTGAAAAATCTTAAGTAATGTAAAGTATATATGATGTGAACTGAACATGCACGGTACATAATAATAATAATAATAATAATTATTATTATTATTATTATTATAATAACAATAATAATAATAATAAGTAATGTAAAGTATACATGATGTGAACATGCACGGTACATCATTATCAGGCTTAATTCTAACCTTCAACTTTTTGTTTATGCCCCAAAATGACTGGATATACAGGTTTTGTAGCAAAAACAGTGTTTTGTAACAATATTAGACCTTAATTGTCGAATGTTTAAGCATGTTCCAATCATGTATACTTTACGTTAAAACATTTAACAAATATTAAATGTTTTAATATTTAGGAAAAAATTGCCAATTTAACACAGAGGTGCCCACTCTTCCTTGGTGCCCCCTATCCTGTTACCGTTAAGCGACAATCTCGCATGATGGCGATCCTTTAACTGCCTCTTATTTCTTTCTCCCTTTAGCTGCACGCATAAGTACACCTTGACATCTTCCTTTATAGCCTGTTATTCAACCACACTGCTCACAGTTTGAATAGTAGGTCCCTGTACTGACAATTCACCGTAAGAACATATTAGTATTAAAAACCATACTAAGTTGACCGGGGTCCCCCAGGGCTCTATACTTGGTCTCCCCCTAATGTGGTTACATAAACTAGTTAATTAGCTTGGATGCTAATGCTACAACTAATATGTAAGGGTTTCAACACCAATCATTCATCACCCTGTCTGGGTTTATTTCTCAATAATGACTGCCTCTCTGTCATACGGTCTCTGTTCATTGCCCCGCTTTTAACATGGCTACTTACTAAATAAATAAATTGTTTGACATAAATGACAACTAAAAACTTTAGTGATTTAGACCACATTTAAAACCACATTTCATACTTTCACATTGTGACCTTATAGATCTGCTATTTGTGCTATTTTGTTTTGGAAACATTTAGCCTTTAATAACATTAAAAAATGTGCTCGATTGTCACCTGGCGGCCATGGTGGATGCAGTAGAGCAAAAACAAAGCACTGATATAGTCTCTGTCGGGTGGAAACCTCACATGTCCAAAACTGTTTCTTTTCAGGATTCAAATTCAAAAACAGCAAAAGTAGCAGATCTACAAGCTCAAAACGTGTCGCTTCGCACCGTGCTTCGAGCTAGCGGATCTGCTACTTTTGATACTTTTGTGTGACGCTGTAGTATGATCAAGTAGGGCACTCATTTACGAAAAAAACTCAAAAAGTTAAAATATGGTATTATATGGAGATAGGAGGTTTCTGCCCGACACCGATTGATATGATCCAGGTGCTCAGTCTATTGATCAGAACTACGTCCATAGCAACGGTCTGTTATTCATAGCAGCAGTCTGCTATCAAGAAATAACAAACAGCAGAATGCTATGGTTGAGCATTCAACCTATAGCCACATTATCTGAAGGACAAATGGACTGTATTCCCAAGGTCATGAGTGCATGCGGAAGAAAATAAAAACAGACCTCCAGAGAAAAAAGAAAATCTTAGCCTACTGTTTGGTTCTCTCTCATCACAATTTGACAAACCCATCAGTAAGTTTGACTATTAACCACATACACCAATATAACAAAATTGATTTTTGAGGGTTCGAGGCCTATAAGGCTCGAAACCTCTTTGAAACTGTTGGCTTTCATTATTATTTTCCGCCGTTTTTGCAGTTCTGGCCTAACCGTGTGGTCACTTTTTAAGAAACTCGGCTATGCCAAAAGGCCAACGCCCGAAACTCACAACCATTGGCCAAAGGGTGGCGCTGTAGCACTCAATTGAAAAATGCCAACTTTGAACAGGTACAACTCATGCCCTGTTTGACCTACAGACATGAAACTTCGATACACACATGCGTCTCCTCATGCCTAACAACTTTCACACTCTGACTTTTGACCTCTGACCTTTAGATCTCCCACAATCTGCACGAAACTTTCTACACATGAACTTTGGACTTATACCAACAGATTTATGGGGCTGGATATTTTCTAAGTGAAAACGTTAAGCTTTTATAAGCCAATGGATATTGTAGTTTTATGACAATTATTCATCTGCCCCTAACACATACAGGGGCGGATTAACCCTTCGTGGTGCCCGGTGCTTTTGTCAACGGGGGGGGGATAGTGCTGCGCGGACCACGGTTCGGTGCCCCCCGGGAGCGTTTTGTCTCTCTCTCTCTCTGCCTCTCTCTCTGCCTCTCTCTCTCTCTCTCTCTCTCTCTCTCTCTCTCTCTCTCTCTCTCTCTCTCTCTCTCTCTCTCTCTCTCTCTCTCTCTCTCTCTCTCTCTCTCTCTCTCTGCCTGCCTCTCTTTCTCTCTCTCTCTCTCTCTCTCTCTCTCTCTCTGCCTCTCTCTTAATTATTCTTCTGCCCCTAACACATAAATGCATATTCATATTTTTGTGAAACTTTGTAGTATTGTAGAGGGTCACTCCAAATATCACTGAAACCAATCTTACTCCAATCGGCCAAAGGAGGGCGCTATATATATTCCTGTCAATGGCCATGGTTTGAAGTGTCTATGAGTGAGGTTCTCAACCCCAATTGCCCCCCTCCGTACTACCCACAATCCCTTTGCTCAGCTGTTGAGAATGCGTATTTGTTAATTGCATGGGCTGCTTTGTCTCAAGTTCAATCTATTCTGTTTCTACGTCTTATTGTGCTATTGTTGCATATCGCTTTTTGCCTATCATGTCTCGGACCCGTTTATCGCTGCTTGCAGCTATATTTATTATTATTATTAATTTACACTGTTGACCGGCATACCCCCAGGGGTCTATTCTAGGCTCCCTCCTTAAAGACTATAAGCTAACAGTTGAGAACTTGTAGATCTGCTATTTTTGCAGAATGTTTGCTAGTAGTTTTAGCATATGCCCCATGAAAGGAGGTAGGCATACTGAGCCCACAATAGTATATAGTATAAATGGTTGAGTGTAGCTAATCCACAGCTACTGTAAACTTCTGCCAGCGGTTTCTTAATCCCACACTGGGAATGTTACAGTGACTACATACATGATGTTTGGTAGATACTTGTATTCAACGTGCCAAAGAACTCACGCATTTCTAGCAAGGGGAACCCCACTGGAACTCAAATGTACTTTGTTTTACTGTGCTGCTGTTATCGCCTTGTTTTCTTCAAAGTGCAGGGGATAAGATGGTCTTTGATCTGTGCATCAGCAGAATACAATGTAAGCCTTTAATGGATCGATGCTTACTTAGTCATCTAATGTTGGTCTCACTGAGAACCATCTGTCATAGATACAGCATGGTGGGGTTGGGAAATCAGCGTGAATCACATACGCATTGGATGTGATGATAAGAGTGATAGACCCCAGAGAGAGAGAGAGAGAGAGAGAGAGAGAGAGAGAGAGAGAGAGAGAGAGAGAGAATGTATGCATTTGCAATAATTCTGTCTGTCTGTCTGTCTGTCTATCTTTATATCTATCATTAGTGTATACTGTATACGTGTGTGTGTGTGTGTGTGTGTGTGTGTGTGTGTGTGTGTGTGTGTGTGTGTGTGTGTGTGTGTGTGTGTGTGTATATATATATATATATATATATATATTATATATTATATACGTATATACTTCTACTGTATATACACTGTATATAAATTACAGTGGCTAGTAGCCATAAAGTGATTCCATCCACGTGCATGGTCCAAACCACTGAATGTGGTCACGGGCCAAGCATTGATGTCCTCTACACACCAATTGTGTCTATTCCCCTGCCGTTTCTCCCTTCACAAACAAACCCTTCTATTCTTTCTTCAAGGCCCCATGAATGGCTGGCTGGTAAGAGGCAGACCCCAAAACAAAAGCTTTCAGGGAGTTTGGCCGACCGCTGTATGGAAGTCCAAACCCAACAATCCCTCAGACACCTCTGCAGTGGTCGCATGTGGACTTTTCATTGTGTCATATCTAAAGCCTCTCTGTCAGCTCGCATGCGGATGCCATCACGCATGGACGCCTTCATGCGAGTGAACAGGGTCGGGGCGTAATGAACTACGTTCAGTATTGTTTACCCCACAATGATCATTGCAATTGTTGTTTAGGTGTGTAAATGGTGTAATGATAACACTTGGATTATAATAGAATGTTATTATGAAATGCAACAGAACAGAACAATATACAATAGAATGGAAGAGAATGGAATAGAATAGGATAATACACGTTTCTGTACGTACAAATGATCATGTAATGCAGCCCCCCCCCCTCCCCCGTGCCACTATAGCTCAGGGGCCTGAGAGTGTGGCCGCAGGACCCTAATTAGACCCCTGCTCCTGGGATAAGGGCCCTCCCAGGAGGCCCTTGGCCCTAGAGACCCAGCCCACACCTCCAGTGCAGGATTAAGACCGACCACGTTGCAGAAAGACCAGTCCCTAAAGCCTTTGCTCTTTCTGTGTGTTTGTGTGACATATCCGTGTGTATATGAGGGGATCAAGGGGTAAGGAGGCGGGTTAGGTTCCGATTCCAAGGCGCCCACCTTACCTCCTGAGCCATTGCAAACCCTTTATGAGTGCACAGGGTGGTGAGGATTCAGAAGGTGGGGTTCCAGAAGGTGTAGCTACAGTATCTGTTTGTCTGTCTGTCTGTCTGTCTGTCTGTCTGTTTGCCAGTAAACAAACCTGGCCACAAAGAATCACTCAAGTCAAGTGTGTGTGTGTGTGTGTGTGTGTGTGTGTGTGTGTGTGTGTGTGTGTGGGGGGGGGGGGGGGGGGGGGAGGGGGGTGTGTGTGGTAGGGGTGTGTGTGTGTGTGTGTGTGTGTGTGGCCGTACACAAATCCCCACGAAGAGGTCTTAGCACACAATAAATAATGCTTTAGAGTAAATTAACACTAAGGATGGTGCTGAGTCTGTCAACACCCATTGTGTGCACACATGCTAACAGCTGGTATTCTTGGTTGTGGCTGATGTCATTTTGTCATCCAGATCCAGTCTAAATTGCAACATGGGAACCACTGCTTCAAAACTGGAGGACGACGTTGTTACAAGTGCAGTGAACGCAGACATCATCAGATTATTTCAGATCTCAATCAGATTACATTATTCAGATTAAACAAAACAAAAATATTAAGACTGCATACGTATATATATATTCATTGCTCTGACATTTTAGAAGGAAAAGTACTGTAACTCACATGTACTGTAACTGAAGATGTCAAATTATATCACAAATTATATGCTCATTGTTAATCATAACTGGTGAAACTGTAAATGTATCCTTCCCCAGTGGTGCAGTAAGGCTGAAGGTTGAAGCCTTTTTCTTGCCATAAAATATGGACTAACAGTCGCTGTTGTTGTTGGCTGATCATGGAGAGCTGGAGAGAGCAGAGAGAGAGGGAGAGGTTTATTGACCTTATCCGCACGGCGGCCATTTTGCTCTTACATCATACTCGTCGTGCAGTATAAAGTATGTACCTCATGCTTCTTTCTTTCTCTCTTCCTGTCCACCTGTCTGCCTCTCTCTGGTGTCCTACTGTCAATCTCCCTCCGTTATCCCTCTCTCTCTCCCTTTCTTTCAGAGCCCTCCTCTGGTGCCTCTCTCTCCCATTCACTTTCAATCAAGTTTTCCACTATGCTGAGCTCCATGGGACTGCATGCTGGCCACAGCCCCACATACAAACACACACACTATGGGCATGATTTTTTTTTACTAATCACCCACCGACGCGCGCACGCACGCACGCACGCACGCACAGCACGCACGCACGCACGCACGCACGCACGCACGCACGTCACGCACGCACGCACGCACACACACACACACACACACACACACACACACACACACACACACACACACACACACACACACACACACACACACACACACACACACACACACACACACAGCAGACATGGCAGAGGCTGGCAGCGAAAGAAATTGAGGTAGCACTAGGGTGGTGGGGGGATCCATCCCTGAGGTAGCTTGTAAATTGTACTGGAATGCTGGCCTGGCCAATGAGAACGCAGGAGACGAGGCCAGAATAGGAGGGGCGGGCTTTGAGCAATAATGATACTAATGCAGCCAATTACAACTAGGCCAGTCGCTCTCCATTTTACCCCCTCCACGATGTCAATGGCAACATTTATCCCCCAATAAAACAGGCATGATCTCAGGAGCCAGGGCTCTGCCAGGGCTTTCCGTTACTACAAATTTGGGTTGATTGTACAGTGCTGTGCCTGTAAGCACTTCTAGAGAAGATTACCGTGCTTGTGTTACACGTGTAAGGAGAGATTCTGCTGCGCTTTTAGGTTCCTCTCGTGAGCTGGCCCACAAGTCGATGCTGAGGAAACGTCAACACATGACGCCCGATTTATATGTCGCCGTGTGCCAGTGTCGCACGCTGAAAATAGCCGATCCATAAGCTCACCTCAGCTATTTCTTGTGCCTAACACCCTTGTACGACAGAATAAGAATTCAGTATGTGAAGTGAACCCATGGAAAACATGTTCCTGCAGGGGAAGAGATGTAAATGTATTAGATGAGAGTGTGTTTTTGTATAGACACACATGCATTCACACACACACACACACACACACACACAGCCATACATAAATCACATACAGTAGTACACACACAAACTAACGCACGCACGTATGCACGCACACGCACACGCACACGCACACACACACACACACACACACACACACACACACACACACACACACGCAGAAAGAGAGTCTGACACAGCGGGGTGAGTCACAAGGAGCAGTAGTGCAGTATGTTGTGTTAAAGTCACTGGTATTAAGGCCCTGAGCCTCTCTCAGTGTTACGATGGCCCCTCCAACACTGCTAGACGGAGGGATTAACCTCTCACAAACGGCAACACAGCTCCATAAAATCATTAACAACTGTGTCCGACAATCACTTGCTTTCACTTTTTAACTCGAAAAAGATAGTGGAGAAAAAGAATTATATGGGGATATTGAATGGGGCTAAAAACTAAATATAAAAAAGTAGTGGCTTTGGCAGGGTCTGGAGAAGAATAGTAAGATGAAACACGTGGAGTGTGTGTGTTTGTTATTTGATGGTTCCTTTTTGTTTGAGTAGCCTTAAATAGTGTATATACTTTTAGTATTTTGGGGTTTATATTTTACCTTTAATTAAATGTAGCAATTTGTCTGTGATTTACGACTGGAAGGTTATAGTAAATCATGCAGATTCCTCAAGGCTATTCCATTGCATAAAATTGCAGTGCAATTTTTTTTTCTCATTCTGATTCATACATGTTCAAAATGTAAGGAGTGTGATAGAGATAGTAAAATAAATAGAATAGAATAGAATAGAATATACTTTTTGCTCAGGTACACCATGTTGACAATATGAAGCAGCTTACTAGAGTAATTAACTCCAGTGTTCTACAATCAGATTTAAACACTTTATTCCCTTAGTTCAGTTTAGTTTGTGCCAGTGTCATGAGACATACTGATAAGATGATTATGGGGTAAGACCATTGGGAGGTATTCATAAGCCAGTCATCCATAAAGCAGCAATATTGTAATTAGTCTGTTATGATTAATTAATAACCACACTGCATGAATATATATTTTTAATTACATTTGTGCATTAGTATATCATATAAAAAGGCTTTCTTTGTTGTTGCAGGGAATAGCATTAGTGCAATATTGATGTTATTTGAGACAATTAATCCAGTGTTATAAATTCGTCATAATGTCATGATTAATTTCACAATAATCATAATGTGAACAAAAACTATGTAACTTGATTATCTGGTATGAAAGTCCTGTATGATGCCTGTAAACACTTCATACATTTTATTTTACAGGTGTTGATTGTGTGTGTGTGTGTGTGTGTGTGTGTGTGTGTGTGTGTGTGTGTGTGTGTGTGTGTGTGTGTGTGTGTGTGAATATGTGTGTTTATGCATATGCAATTTCTATATTATATTATATCACATTATATTACAATATATTGTATATATTGTACAATACAAGTATGCCAACCTGTCTATACACAGTGTGCCACAGTACGCTCATTTAAAGCACAGCGTTCTCTCTGACACTGGACTTCATTTCCCTTGTGGTGTTTTTCAGGTCAAAGGTCTTATGATGTGTACGCTGTTAAACCAAATCCACAATAATGAACCAAATCCGGAATAATGAATGAGAAATTCACCATAATCCGAGAAGCCTTTCCCACCCAAACACCCTCGCTTCCTATTTTCCTATTTTTCCAACACCTTTTCGACCGGTTTCAGCGCTGGACAAAACACCATCTTTTCCATTAACACCAGCCCATTAGCTATAATTGAGCTGACACTTCATTTTGCAATTAACCCATCACACAGGAAACTGAACATTTGCTGTGAGAATTTTTGGGACAATTGGCACCTTGTTATTTAACCAGGTCAGGTGTGAAAGCCTTAACGCTCAAGTTGTTCCAAGTAGCGGTGTACCTCCAAGTGAATATGAACGGAGCACAAGAACTCTGTACATGTGGAATGTGGTTGTTGCCTGTATCTCCCATGTACAATACCACATAATCTATGGCTAACTAAACGCTCTTCTTGCCTAAACAAACGCGTGATCCCACGCACGCACGCACGCACGCACGCACATCGAACAAATGTATATTTCAAATTCAGCATCGATAGATAGATAGATATGATAAGATAAATAGTCATCATGGAAGTTTTCAGTAGCCATACAAAAGACAAAAAAGAACGGATAATAATAGATAGAAGAAAGATAAGAGGCACAAGAACAAGAGTTACATTAGTCATCAGCATCAGTAGTGATGCAGTTGCCTAGGTCAGACCTCATTTATACAGTCTATGGGTCAGACTTTATGACTTCTATTTGTATTTATTTGATCTTAATTTGTTTTTTTTGGGGGGGGGGGGTAATCTTGTTGATGCATCTAAAGGTTGCTAAAGCATGACAATGGTTGCTAAAGCCTCATAACGTTTGATGTACTGTATTAGTGCTAAGTAGTTTGTGTTTGTGTGTGTGTGTGTGTGTGTGTGTGTGTGTGTGTGTGTGTGTGTGTGTGTGTGTGTGTGTGTGTGTGTGTGTGTGTGTGTGTGTGTGTGTGTGTGTGTGTGTGTGTGTGTGCATTGAGAACCAATATGATGTTTTCTAGGCAGTGTTTGCTAGGCTGTGACTTCTCTGTACCATCTCTTTGTACAGTATATGTGCGTACAAGGTGCAGACGCACCCTCATGTTTTTTTCCTATACATTTTACTACATATAGCATGAGCCAAGTAAGATCATTCAGTATTTCAAAGTTTTTTTGTTTTTATTTTATGTTTTATCAATACAACAAATGACACAGACATATCTGTGCATCACAGGTATAATATCCTCTACATACACAGTCACAAGACAACTTATTCTACAGCAATGCACATACAGTAGGGAGGGTCCCTAAAATGTTTTCCTTATGCATTTTCTGTGAAGCACATCGAGTTTTGTGTATGAAATAGGCTATAAACAAACGTTTGACTCGACGGTAGCCCACACATACTGTGCTGTACTGTATAGCGTTTCTGTGCTGTACCAGATGTATATGGGGTCTTCATTTTCCAGTGGTAAAACCCAGAGTTCTGACAATGGATTACTTTGCTGATTACAGTCCGAAGCAGGTCAGGAGTAATGTGAAGCAAACGGCATTTTTAAACTAAACATCATAACCCCACATATAAGGGATTAGGCCGACCTACAGCATACACAACGAGGCCCTTCTCTCATCCCATTATTACTGAATGTACAGGGGGGGGGATACGTTTTTGTTTTTAAAAAGCCCTACAGTATGTTATCCTCGTACGATGGTGTTTTCTTTGATTTTGGAAGTTTTTGGAAAAAATATTTATTTGGTACAATCAATGACAAAAATAAAAATTGAAATGCAAAATCATTTGATCACATGCCCAAAATAGTGATACCGGGTTGAAAATTGTTCATTATTTTCCATACGAAGGTTGTTGTGTTGTATGTGCAATGTGGCTTGTACGTGTACTGTACAGTATGTAAACAACTGACATACACGTGCAAACCCACCTGGCCAAACTCTGAATCCATAAATACCTCACACCCTAAGTGTTTCCTCGTATACCTTTAGTATACATACTCTACGCTACGTGTCCTTCACAGCTCTGAGTCTATAACAATACTTTGATGCATTCTGGCACTCCGCCTGTCCTGTCTCATTAGCAGAACCACTTAGCAACTCGGTTATCTGCCAGAGACAATGCCACGTCAGTGGATTAGATGTTAATTGGCAGCATTAGCCACCAGGAACCCTTTGGCTTTGCAGCAGGCCTGTTTGCAGCTGTGATCTTAAAGACCTGATCCGTGATACGAATGCACAGGCTGCCGCCCTGACTCATTTGCCAAATTTAGAATTTTCACGGTTTGAAACACCAGCTGCTAAAAATAGCACGATACAATGCAGTAGGCATGAAGTGCTTGCAATATGCCCTTGTGGTTGTGTCTTGTGGAAATAAACCAGATCTATACATACAGTCTGATTCACTGTCTGAGTCCGTGGCGTTACAAAGAAATGTGGATGACCGCAAAAGTATGCCGTTAATGTATTTCAGAGCTATACAATATTTACAGCATGTTAGTAAATATGGGCTTAAAATTGAGCTGCATTTTGAGTCACACTGAGTCAAGAGTGTGATCCAAAAATGCAAGTTCTCTAAGAATAAATACACAGTAATGATTCATTTTGGATCTATTTTTACACTTGCCGTGTTAAATTAACGGAGGCTTCTACTGTATAAATACTGTATGAGTACACCCAAATTCAAATGGTCAAATAAAAGTGTCAGTGGGAATATGAATGAAAACATGGATCGTGGCTTTAAAGCTCCATTGTGTTTGAGCTGGATTCAGTGTGGTTGAGCGCAGGGCCCTCTGTGAGCCCCTGCAGCCCCACTCAACTGAGCAGGAGCGCTGAGTCGCCCCGGTTCAGCGTGCTGGGCCTTATGCGAGGCCCTGCAGCACTGCTGAGGAGCGCTGAGTCGACCCCACATCTGTTTCACAATCCTCCTTCGCTCCCTAGCCTGGGCCAGTGTGTGTGTGTGTGTGTGAGTGTGTGTGTGTGTGTGTGTGTGTGTGTGTGTGTGTGTGTGTGTGTGTGTGTGTGTGTGTGTGTGTGTGTGTGTGTGTGTGTGTGTGTGTGTGTGTGTGTGTGTGTGTGTGTGTGTGTGTGTGTGTGTGTGTGTGTGTGTGTGTGTGCGTGTGTGTGAGAGAGGAGCTTATAGCTGCACTGGCCCACATCAGACTGCTGTGTGGAGCAGCCAGGTAGGGGTTATGAGAGAGTAAAGTCTCTATTATAAAGAGCTTTGTACTTTCCTTCTTGCCTGCGTGTTGGGGTGTGAGAATCTGCATTGTAGCTGGAGGCTGGCAGCACAACCTAAATAATTTCTCTACTATTTAACCCTCTCTTGTTTCTTCACCATTTGCACTGAGTGTGCATAAAATTGTAATGGACTTTTTATATAGTAATCCTTGCTTACAATTTGTAATGCAAAGTTGCATTTGCAGTACAACTTGCGTACATCATATGAAAACACAGTATATCATGTTTGGCATCCTATCTGCCCTTCTCTGCTGCTGTTGTTCAGCAGCCTGTTCTCTTGCTGGAGGCATTGAATTCTCTATATTTTTCTAGTATCTTATTATCAATTAGCCTTTTTAATATCTAACTAGATTTAAATTACCATTCCAATGTCTATAAAAAAATCATCTTCCTGTCTACACGTCTACATGTCCATAAGCATTTTCTTATTGGAAGGGAGAGTGAAGTCCCAGCGGTTATTTCTGCTTAACTTCTATGAATCATTTTTGTATTACATTAATTTATTACTCATCATTGAACCGCAGTTTAACCAGCTGGGTTCTTACTGCATGGCAATTAGATGCACGTGAAGCACTTTAAAAACAGATGCATCAAATCGTAATTTAAAGGACAAATAAATGTGTAACAGACACATTGTGAGTGGCGTGTGCTGTACAGGTGCGCGTCAGAGCAGCTTCCATCCAGTGTTTCAAGTCAAAAGGTACAGTATATATATAGACCACCACCCACTGCCATGATTCACATCAACTGTCACATCACATGTCTTTGTTCATAAGCCAAAGAGACAGGTGAAAGATACCCCCGACTTTTAACCCGGAGTATTAGAAAAGAAAAGCACATGGACACACACACACACACACACACACACACACACACACACACACACACACACACACACACACACACACACACACACACACACACACACACACACACACACACACACACACACACACACACACACACACACACACACACACACACACACACACACACACACAGCTCATGAGATTTATTTGAAAACCTTTGCTTCTTACCACCATTATCTCTCAAATTTGTACTGTCAGGGGGCTATTGAGCTTTCATTTTATTATAGTGTTCTGAATCTGTGATGAAGTCTTCAAATTTGGCATTTAGATTTACAATTTCTAATACTCATGCAGAGCAATTCCCCATAATAGAAATGCAGGAGATACTTTAATTCATAAGTCACTTAAATTAGGTCAATACAGGGGCCAAAGACTACAGTCAACCAGCCAGCAGAATGAAATTAAATAGTCCTGTGTCTCTCATATATTCACCGTCAATGAAGCGAGGAGCAGAGCTTTAATCACAAAGAATCACACAAACATGCACGTACGCGCAAGTACGTGAGCGCACGCACGCACGCACGCACACACACACACACACACACACACACACACACACACACACACACACACACACACACACACACACACACACACACACACACACACACACACACACACACACACACACACACACACACACAGTATATATCAGAACTAAGGCTATAGGGATGATTCATGTCTGTTAGGGGGCCAGGGCTGGAGACAGAGGTCTAAAGACTGGAAATTGATCCGTGTCCATCCTATCAAATGACGTTATCTCCCTCCTCTGGCTCTTGTGGTATCTGGTCATCACTTTGCTGATATTGTGGAAAGATTTACTTTAAAAAGTTAATTTAAAAAATTGGTACACACCCTATATATTTTTATTTCCCTCTAAAGAGCAGGTTCTGTGCATTTTCAAGCGTAATCGTTTTCTTCGCTATTACTCTATTTTACATCCGTGAGAATCTACAAGGAGCAACAGGTTCAGTGGATTACGTTGTCTTACGTCTGCCAATGTTACGGCTAAACACAATCACTTTTTCTGATGTCTTTATCTTCTTATTTTCCCCTCTCTCTCTCTCTCGCAATCATCATTTCCCCCTCCTCCGTGAGGGCTTAGTGTAAAATAGAGACATGGTGTACAGATTCTCACATGTCCTCAAGTGTTACATGATACATTTGATCAAAGTCTATCAAACTGTATTTGTTGTTGTGAGGATCTGAAAGTTTTTT